>NC_135559.1:7951258-8026258 GCF_964340395.1 Glandiceps talaboti
ACCGTACACGAAAGGGTCTATTGTTATAGCATATTGAATAGCACCGTAGGTGGCGCTTTGTAGAACTGCAAGAAAAATGACTGTGGTCCATTTTTTTTTCATTCTAGGACTTCATGTTCTACGAACGTCAAAACTAGAAATTGAATTGATGTCATCTTGGTCTGCTGCTGTCATTACAGGATCAACAAGAAAAGACGCCATAATAATAATAATGTTGGGTTCTTATATAGCGCTTTCCCACTCCGTGCTCAAAGCGCTTTACAATTATTACCCCTGGCTTGGATCACATTACCAATTGTGTACTATGTGTGAATTAGTAAACATATATTCCTGTAAATTTGTTGTACTTTTACGAAATTGTTTGAAGGAATTTAATGTTATGAAGAATTTTGTTACATATCAACACCGATTTAGACTCTCATCATCTATTAGAATTAGCCCTCATATATGTTAATTACAGTCAAATGATTCTTTTATAACTGACCACAAAATGGTTCAAACTTTCCTGCCATTTAAATATTTAAAAAAAAACACAGAAGTATGTTTTCTGTAAAAGCCATCTCACATATTGTTGACTATAATTTTCGAGCCAACCTTCCCTTAGTAGTTGGCGTCAAATATTTCGCGCACAATGATATAAATTATTATAAATTCAACATTCTTTATCTAATTTGTGTATATCTGATGATAAACAGCATATTGATTGTAAATGTTGATGTTACTTTTGACTGCCTCCTTTCAGTAAGTTTATTCTACATGGCAAATAATTCTGTTTTTCAATTTAAGTTTTCTATAACCAAGTCACCGATTTTTTTTTGATTTTTTTTTTACAACCAATCACTTTATTCGAAATGCATTTAAATTGAGGTCAAGGCCACAAGACATAAATATACATACACAAAATATTGAGTCGTTCATTCGTCACCCTGGAAACTATATAGAATATTTATAAACAAATACACCACTGTCTGTATACTGTATGTGCTACGGCTTTGGTTGATTTACTCTAGCAAGAGAGTTTTAATTGCAATTGCAGTACACTCTGTAACTGTATGATTGTGGGGAAACAACCACTGTGTTGGTATGATGAAATGTGCTAATCAAACTATATGAGGTTGAAGCGTGGCCAACAACTGGAATGTTCTCACCACGAACCCGGATATTACATATACAGATTTGTAATTGATAAACACTAAAGACACACAGCATGATTTATTCAATTACTTTGTACATATGCATATTTAAACGGTTATGGCATTTTAACGCTCGTCTAGGAAAGTTTTAGTCTGTAAGGTACGCCTTGATGATGGGGCGCCCTCACACATGCACATCGGTCAACGGAGAGAGGAGGCCGGTGAAGGCATAATGACACGATGTATCTGATAGAGTATATAGTATGCAAATACATACTGCACCGACTTAGCCAATATATATTCTCAAACCACTAGTGGTCTGATGCCAATTAGAAGGCTCCAATTTCAGACCGTGTCTCTTTAATCCATCTTACATTTTTAATTTGTCAACTAGTCTTTTTCTTGTCTGTGTATAACTTTACATTTCTCGATTCCATCCCAGACATTATACTTCCATGCAAGTATAATACACCTATCTGTACCCACCTATGCAAAACCTTTCAGCCGCGGTGTCCAAGCTGAGTATTAGTTTTACCTGACCTTGTATGGGCATTATTAGACGTCATATTGCCCCTCACTTAGTGCCTGGCCTTGTATGGGCATTATTAGACGTCATATTGCCCCTCAATTATTGCCTGGCCTTATTTGGGCATTATTAGACGTCATATTACCCCTCACTTATTGCCTGACCTTATTTGGGCATTATTAGACGTCATATTGCCCCTTAATTATTGCCTGACCTTATTTGGGCATTATTAGACGTCATATTGTCCCTCGCTTAGTGCCTGACCTTATTTGGGCATTATTAGACGTCATATTGCCCCTCTAGAGGAGGCGATCGGGCTAAAAAATGTAAACGTGTACCAAGAAGGTCAATTCACGCAAAATAACGAAGGTAAAATAGCAATGAACGATTAGCCGACATCTACATCGGATTTTAATCAGATTGTAGAGGAGGTGATCAGGCTAAAAAATGTAAACATGTACCAAGAAGGTCAATTCAGGCAAAATAACGAAGGTAAAATGGCAATGAACGATTAGCCGACATCAACCCAGCTTTATAATTGGGGACCTGGTAGGATGTAGGTTGCAATGTGAAGGCTTTAATCGTATGCGCTTATAAAGGCTGCAATGGATTGTATGCTCCCCGGGGAGTTGAGGAAGACTAAAGGGCCGTTGTGCCGTTCTGATCTGAGCCAGGGGTAATAATTGTAAAGCGCTTTGAGCACGGAGTGGGAAAGCGCTATATAAGAAACCAACATTATTATTATTATTATTATTATTATCTACATCGGATTTTAATCAGATTGTGCCTGGCCTTATTCGGGCATTATAAGACGTCATATTGCCCCGCATGCTGTTATCTAGCAACTATTTTGGCTTTCAGCCGCAGAAGAAATAGTTATTACATATTATATTATAGCATTACCAATTCCAGTGAATTTTGTGACGTCATCGCTGTACATTATTACTGATAATGTACTCCGTTATTGGGCATCGCGGCCCGGGAACGAGCATAACAATACAAGCTTATATGTTCTGTTTCTTCATACGACTAGGTATTTTTTCGAAATGTATGTTGTTACTTATGATTGTCATTTCCACTGTTTAAAAATACAACGCATTCATGAAACAAATTTGTGTTCACAGCAGTCCATTGAAGTGTATATGTGTGTGTACGTGTACGTACGTGTGTCGCTATGATTAGTATTCAGCTTCCGGGCCGAACATGGCAGACGATGTTCAGCGCTGTGTATATTATACGTTGTTTTGCGTTTCTCGGTCTAAATTCACTGGAATTGGCAAAACTATAAAATAATAACAATAATGTACGCCCTCCCAGTCCATAATGGACTCAAGCAAACTTTGCACTCCATAATGGGCTCGGCTGTCGCCTCGCCCATTATGTCGTTCAAAGTTTGCTTTCGTCCATTATGGGCTGGGAGGGCGTACATTATTGTTTAAATAATGTTGGGGTAATAGATGTCTACTAGTGCCCTCTCATAACCAGGCAATAAGTCTATATTTGTACACCGTTTTAAAATCCCGTATGTACATGAATAGAATGGTTATTTATGTGTTTAAATGTTTGAAATTGTATTTTCATTTACTCATGTTTGTGTTTGTGTTTGTGTTTGTGTTTGTGTTTGTGTTTGTGTTTGTGTTTGTGTTTGTGTTTGTGTTTGTGTTTGTGTTTGTGTTTGTGTTTGTGTTTGTGTTTGTGTTTGTGTTTGTGTTTGTGTTTGTTTGTTTGTTGAATAGTCTAATCGCATATAAAGTGAATTTCAACTAGAAGCTGTATGTTTCTTGACAATTGTGTGAACTTTATGTGATGTAAAAATCATGTTAAATCTCCTTAACCAAAATTTTACGGAAATGGATTTACTGTTTTTCCCAGAGTGACATTCTCCAAACTACCATGGTCACGAGTGTCTGTGGGTAAGTGATGACCTGGGGTGACGTTTACCGACAAAAACTTTACCTGCCAACACAATAAGTTGTCACCGAGTGCATTCTTACGTCACAAATTAAAATGGCTAATAAAATCATGTTTACTTTGTAAATTCTTGACATGATAATTTTGGAAGCAACAACTGTAAAATGGTGAAGGGTCAAGAGACTGTGATTCATATAGGGATTCGACGTTGAAGGCGCTGTTTAAAAACAACAAGCTTGTTTATGGCACGTTTATAACAAGCTTGTTTATTACCTGAGGTGACCTTTACCAACACACAGCAACAGCACGTCGTACTCGCCTAGTCGACAATCATTCACTGAAGTGACCACAATGGCGTCAGCAGACTCCAGTTTTTTTGAGAAAGTCAGTGAGAAGTTTCTGTTGTGTTCGATATGTTCTGAGAGATACAAGAATGCTAAAATTCTACCGTGTATTCACACGTTTTGTCAACATTGTCTGAGTAAATGGGTGAAGACGGCAGGTATACTAGAATGCCCGGTTTGTCGGAGAAGTCATCGGCTACCAGATGGGGGTGTGGCAAGCTTACAAAGTAACTTTTTTGTCAACAATTTGGTCGAAGAGTTCGAACACCAAGACACCGATACGACAAAGTCAAAGAGTTGTGACGGTTGCCTAACTGAAGATAGCAATCGTTTTATGTGGTGTATCGAGTGTTCTATGAAGCTATGTGACACCTGTGCACGTACTCATGGGCGTGTGCCATTAACTCGTGCACATCGCCTCATACCACTGGATGAATATCACAGTGTAAAGTCTAAAGATCCAACCATGGTACAATCTGGTGTCTATTGCGAAAACCACCCAGAAAACCAGGTCAAGTTTTTCTGTAAGACATGCGAGGTTCCGATTTGTACTGACTGTACAGTGGTTGATCACAGAGTTCCTGAACATAAACACAAATATCTGAAAGACGCAGCAGATGAATACAAGAAAGAAGTAGCTATGGTGGTGAATAAACTGAAGGAAAAAGAGAAAGAAGCAACTGATAGTACGACTACCATACAACAAATGTCAGATGCCTTGGATGTCAGTTTTAATACAGAGCAAGTGAAAGTGAAAGAACACATGACAAAGACAATTCAGGAAATCACCCGTATAATACAAAGCAATGGTGAACAGTTGTTAAAAGAACTAAACGACGAATACGAAGCCAGAAAGACGACCTTACAAGTACAACTGAAAGAGCTTGGTGGTTCACAGAACGACATGTCGAGTGTACGAGAATTCGCAGAAAATCTCACAGAGTACGGTAATCCCGCACAGCTGATGGCAACAAAGAAAGGAATGGCTGTACAGACACAACAACTGCTAGATCTTCAGACGAAATGTACGCCCGCTGCTGACGATTTCATGGTTTTCAAACCAAATGATGATTTCTGTTCAACTAAGTCGTTAGGATCAGTGACCTTATCTGAGGTCAAGCTTCAAAGTGTTGCTACACACTACAGAATAGGAGAAGACGTGAGAAGTACTCTTATTAAAGTCAAAGGCGGACAAGGTGGGGCCAAGGTGTCAGTCAAAGACATTAATGCAACGATAACAGTTTCAGGAGGAAAGCTAGAGAGCATGAACGTAACTGACAATAACAATGAAACATTCTCAGTGAGTAGTCGTGTGAAGGTAGAAGGTGAACATGAACTGTCAGTATCAGTATGTGGAAAACATGTACATGGTTCACCAGTCACAACTAAAGTGATCCCCCAGAAAGGGTTGGTTTGTACAATAGGTAAGAAGGGTACAGGAGAGGGAGAAATGAATTATCCACATGGTTTAGCTTTGACAGAGAAAGGTGATTTATTAGTATGTGAGTGTGGCAATAAAAGATTACAGTCATTTACATTACCAGATCAATGTGGAAAGATGATTACAAATACAGGTTACACAGAGACGTTTAATCCCCTTTATGCAGCAATGTCACGTGATGGTAAGATGAGATATGTCACAGAAACCAATAAAAAGCAGGTATTAGTATTTGATGTAAATTGGAAATTTAAGAAAAGTTTCAAAGGTGGAATCGATTATCCAAGAGGCATTGCCATTAGCCCAACCAACAACAATGTGTATGTTGTTGACGAGTCCTTACATTGTATACGAATACACAATCAGTATGGTGAGCAATTGAAATATTTTGGTAGTCAGGGTAGTGGAAAGAGAAATCTCAGCTACCCTGAAGATGTTTGCATTAATAGTAGAGGCAATGTCATCGTAAGTGACAGTAGTAATGATCGAATGCAGGTCTATGATGCCGATGGTAATTTTTTATTCACGTTTGGAAATCAGGGAAATAAAGATAGTCAGCTGAGTTCTCCACGTGGTGTAGATACAGACAACCACGATAATGTGTATGTGTGTGATAAAGGTAACAAACGAGTGTTGAAGTTTGATTCTAAGGGTAATTTCATCTGTCGTATTGATAGTGAGAAAGAGGGAATGAAATTGCCCACTGGAATCTGTGTTACTGATGACGAGCCATTTGGGAAAGTGATAGTTGCTGATTATTGGGGTCACTGTGTCAAAGTATATGCTCAGTGAACAAAGTGTGACACGTGTTCAGTTCTATGGTTATATAAAGAATTCCACTTCAGCGTTGTATTGTGATATTTAGAGTCTATGTCATGTGTGTATTTATGCATAAATATGTTGTGAGTTGTTAAGTTTACTTCACATATACAGGAAGTAGATAGTGAATATTACCATGCTTAAACATGAATTAGCACTCTTTGTACACTGAGTGCATTCCGGTCACGTCAGACCTATATACAAATATCGAAGTGTCAAAGTACACGAAGGACAGATAATACATGTGATATGTATAAGTATCTGCCAACCTAGTATCTTTTGAAATTGAGGTCAGTGACCTGACTGACCCAATAGGGTACAGTGTGTGTATTAAATATATGTTGTATGCATCGATATCTGTTCTGTCACAGACCCTCCACCAACAGGTAATATTTCGTGGAGGGTCTATGGTTCTGCCCACCATTCTATGATATATTTGCTGTTATACAAATTTTACCCACTCTGGTAGAAGTTTGTGCACTTAATTTGGATTTTGAATCCTGATATGTACTGTAAGAGATGATTTACTTGTTTGATGTAAAATAAATAAAATAGTGTGTATTGTCTACTGAGCATAGTTTGTTGAATTTCCATCGCCATCATCTACCGTAACCATAGCAACAAAGGTCACAATCATTATTTGAAGATAAAGACAATTTTTCTTAATGTTTAGATTTTATCTTGTTGTGAATGCACGTTATAGTAGACTGTGATCTGAAGTCACTTGTCTATCCCATACTGTACAATATCATGGTTTCCAGAATACACCACATTATAGTTTAAACCCCCCCCCCCCCACCGGTTCTCGCAAACCAGAGGAGTTATTTCTTCCGTGACACCTCCTGGCGGTGTCTCTTGGACGATGCCGTAAAAGAGGCTGTGGTTTACGACGATGTTATCCCTTTGTGAAGTCATTTTCTGAAGAAGTGCGAGTACATTGCAGTTGTTTCGAAAGAAGTGTCAGAAGAGGGCGCCCTAGATGATGAGATTTGACTGTCAAAATTAAAAGTGAATGGCAGTGCTCTACATGAAGAAGTGAACAAAAAACTACGGCTATTAAGATCTTCACGCATTCCTCGGAAACAGTAGGCTGTTTACTGAGCTATTGAGATATATGTACATCGTTACCTGGACGTACCTCCTATCTTCCCTCGCATCCCCAGATACTGATTCAATGGTGGGCAGCTTCTCACCTACTCCTACACTCGGAAACCATACTATTTTTTGTCTATTTTTTTCCGCTGAAAACCAAATTACTATAATATTTTCAAACTTTCCCATAAAAAAACCTTTTTTTCTGGTCCTTTTAAAACAACGAAGGGAGCGATCAGTTTTTACGGCCTGGGGTGGGCCGATGACTTTTTGGTCATGTTGTACTTAATGATAGTGCCCCTCGTACAATTCACCCACAAAACAAACCAAATCCCCCTCTGACAAAAAAAAATCACTGACACTCTATTCTCAAAGCATGATACCGCACACTGCAAAGTTAATGTTACATTACATGTTCAGTAATTTTCAGTGTATCTGGTAAATTGCTAACCAAATCCATTGCTTCACATGTATAAAGCTCTTTAGACGGGAAACCCTATAGGAAGCTTAAGTATGATTGTCCGTTCACTGACATACAAAATATTCATGGTCTAGTAACCGAAAGTTCTAGAATATCGCTCTGATTTAGTGAACTATTACCATTGATTACTTCAGCTGATTATCAATATACAATATTAGAAATGGAGTTAATATAATTGTAAACCCATGTCAATAACTGTCAGTGCATACAATTGGAATGTGTACATTGACCAGTTTGCACTCTTCAAGGCACTTGTTTGTCCTGTTCATAATTGTTTAGTTTAGTCATGACACTGACTCAAAATTCCCCTCCCTTCATTGACCAAACTGCTAATTTTAACGAAAATGTGTTTGAACAGGTAATGAAACGTCATTAATTTCGAAATAGAAACCAAAAAATGTCAAAAAAAAAAAGGTTTTCAGTTCTGTTTTCTCTTCTGTTTCAGAACTAGATTACTAATTTAGTTCACTTACTACTGTCTATGTTGTCCAGTATATTGCTGGCAACATGATAACCTTGAAAATAAATACATTCTAATACCAAGGAAATGTGATATCATGATCTGCTGACAAAATTGTACTTGCAATATACAGTACGTCACTCAATGATGGATGCTTGATTTAACATATTCCGGGGGAGATATAAAATCTAATTTTCCTCATAACTTTGCACTGTGTCTGTACTATAGAAGTCCTCGCTACAGTAAGTACCCCTTTACTAGATCATCATCAAACAAGTCTGTGTTTGTAACTTGTTTATCAAGTCGTTCACATAATATATTCTCTGAAAATCCTGAGTAATATTGTGTTCACCTTGGAATATATTTCATTCTTGGTAGTTTATGGAGTAAATTAATTAATGGCAAGACAAAAGGGGTTTCACATGTAGCCTAGTAACATGTATTAAACTTGGTGATGGTCACAGGTATCAGAGAATAAGTGAAACACAAACACAAACACAGAAAGGTTGTATTTGATAAGAAGACATGTAGTTCATACTATAGCTATGCCAAGTAACAGTTCAGTAGTTTGTATATGATGTGTGATAAATCAACACTTTAGGGGATAAATAGTTTTTAAAAAAAACTAAATTCTTTTAGTAAAACCTCACACCTCCTTCCTCCTCACTCCCTTCTAACTAAATTAGTCGAAATTTGAAAATCATTGCACACAGCACACTCAATATCAAATCAGTATGTAGTACTATGTAGTGCTATGAATACAAAGCCAGTATGTAGTGAGGAAAAAATAGCGCTTTTATTGGCACTAAGTACGTGCCATGCGTTTACTACATGTATTATAACAATTCTTCCATTTTTCAATTTGACATTTTTAGAAATATTTGTATTGGGTACGTCGGCACAAAACAGTTTCATTATTATAATTGTTAAATATATATTCTTCATACATGTAGGATGAGACCTCACCCCCACTCCACTCTAAAATATTTTAGGGTTTTTTTTATCCTACATTGAACTATATTGATCTCACCCCTAAATCAATTTGCGACTTGTTGTAGTAATCACAACGCGTACGTACAAAAATGTATACGAACATAGATTTAAATATACATTGAATATCCAATATCTAGACACAAGCTAGGCCAGGCACTTTCAGTCACAGTGTTTGCCGCATATTACTTCAAAATGTGTCTCATCCTAGATTTGTTAGGTTTTGAGCGCAATTCAACATGTTCAGGTTAATGGAGGCACAGATTTTAGAGTCAGTCCATCCAGCAAATGTTAAAGTATTTCATTTCTTATACGTTACGTATACAGCTACATATGCAAGTTTTTATGCCACAAGATGACACAATGCAACTCATGACATGCAATATTGAAAAGTCATTTTTAACCAATTGTTAAGTTGCTTACATGTGGCCATAGTGCAGTGTTGTGACTCCATGTCATATGCATGGGATGTATCAAGAGACAAAGAGTTTGTTATATTTGAACGTATATTTATAGCTTATTTATGGATTATCCTAGGGTATGCACATACATTTGTTGTTTTATAAATGTATGGACATTAGTACAGCAGCGTGGCTCATGATTTCGTTCAGTCGTTGAAAAAGCAAGTCGTTGAAAAAGCAAGTCAGATGCATCAACCGTATCCATATGAATTCGTAACAAGGGCCAACAAGGGAAGAGAAAGACAAAGTTTAACAAAATAGTACTAAAAAATGTCCATAACAATTTAGCTTAAGGTCAAAGAATACCTTGGAGACAAATTTGTTTTTCAAAATGTATACCATACCTCACTCTTTGGTAGTGTGTGTAGTTTTATAAAGATTGAAATTGAGTCTTGTTTGTATATTAATACAGACAATGTATTTGAGACTATCTGGAAATGAATGGAATTCTAAATCCTAATCTCAGTGATGAATATCCTATTCAGAAATCTTTAAATAAAGTTATTTTGGTTTAAAATATTGTGAAAAATGATCTTTCGACATGTGTTCTGTGGTTTTACATCTCCGAATGCTGTTGCCTGCCATCGCTGATGTTATAGTTGAATGTTTGTGAACTGAACGATATTTCAAAATTCAAAATGTTATTATTAGTTTAGCCGTACTTCAGTACAACATCAGAATTATATTTGCAGATAAACACAGACGGAGTAGAAATCATGAAAATTTACTTTTAATGTTAGTTATTTTCCTTCGTCAAGCCACCATTTTGTGCGGGGATGAGATGGAGTAGTACTGTCCGTGTGCATTTACGGTGGAGTACATTGAAAGGGGGATGGGGTGCATTTACGTGTCCTGGGTACATTTTAACGTGGATGGAGTACATTTTTTCAAGATTTTTTTCTGTGGATGGAATACATTAATCAGCACCCCTGTTGCCAGTCTTGCTGCTAGACTTTCGGGCTTTCATTCGATACGATAAGCGAACGAAGTTCGCAGTGACGGCTTGCCGAAACTAGGATGTTCCATAGCGATGGTCGGTCGTGTGTCATATTGTAATCGAAGAACACCCGAGGTCTAGCAGCTTGACTCGACTACCCTGTTGCGGTTGTTTTCGAAATAAGTGTCACAAGAGGGCGCCCTACCTAATGAAATTTGAGGGTCAAATTCCGGGTCAAAATTAAATGTAATTCAAAATGGGGCGTTTATATAAGAAAGTTACTTGATAAATATAGAGAGGACAGTATACGTAAGTGGTCAAATCTTTTCAAGTTTAATTCTACAATCAAGAAGGTTCATGATAATTTCTGTCAAGAATTTTGTAAATCTTGGTGGTGGTGGGGGGGGGGGGGTGGTTACAATAATGACAGAAGAAATAGTACTGATAAGGGGTGAACCATTTGATTTCTGGGGGGGGGGGCAGGAGGATTTTGAGAAAAAAATCTGTCGGCAGGTAAAGGAGGAAACAAATAATTTGATCCCATAATAGTTTGAGAAAAAAATGTTCAAACAGACAGAAAGTAAAACAAAATTTGTTGTGATGAACTGAAATCAGCTAAATTTGGGCGATAATAAAGGGAAGGGGGACTACTCCGAACACCATCAATATTAAATAAGTGTATGACATTGCGTTTACCATATAACCACAGGGTTGTTAATTCAAGTTTGTTAATAAGTGGGAGCATTTTCCAAAGCTGGTTCAAACTTGATTAGTTTGTAAAATTGGTATAATAAATTTCAGTTAGCCAAGTGACCGGTTTGTCAAGGTTATTGACCCTGGTATTAAGGGTAGGTTAGCAGGCAAGACATTGGCGATAAGTCCCTAGTTGATACCTAGGTTGATACCTAGTTGACCCTTCTTTTAAGTCGTTTCGGACCGGCTATTGGGGTCCTTCGTCAGTCACAGTTATGTCTAACAAGACAGCGTTCTCGCATTTGTTTGGCTTAAAATTTAATATTGTTCATCATGCAGAGATGCTAGTATTTCGATCACATTATGATCAGTAAGGCTATTTTCAGCCTTGCTTTTAGAGGCAGGGGACTTCAGTTTAGTTGTGACAAGTATGTCTTTAAGATTTTGTTTTCGTTCTTTTCTGTACTATGATTGGTTTGGTTGGGTAGAGTTGGTTCAAGGTTACATTATTTTCTAGCAGTTCCCAATGTTTTGTTAATGCATCTTTTAGTTTAGACGCTTTGACGTTGGGACTATAAATGTTGTTTTGAAGACTCGAGGAATCTCTTGAGTTGGTGTCCGATTTTGGAGATAAGTCTCCCTATTCTCATAACGGACCTATAGTAACGAGCGAATCATTTCTGATTTGTTTATGAAGAATTTCATCTTCGTTACTGCACGTTCATACCTCATTGTTTCGCCTTTTAAAAATCCATTAAAGACCGAATTTGGGTGACATGATTGTCTGTGGAGGTACTGAAAAGTGTTAGTCGGTTTGGTGTAGTCTGGATGACCAGAATGTGGTTTCTATAACCACACATGCATTGTATAAATCGTAACGATCGATACTGTATAGGAACTAGACTAGTTTGGTGTGAGTCTTGATATCCAACCTTTTGGTTTGTTTGAACCTATGACCTTTGTAAATCACCAAATCAAGGCAAACCACTTCCGTTCTGAGCAGACGAACGAAAATTTAAAGTGCATTTAATTTATCTTTTCATTCAAAATATTGAGTTCAGTTTGTGTGCAACGGAATAGCATGAATATGACATCTCTGAAACGTGTCCAAAGTGATATTGTATCCATGTATGTTTCAATAATGCAACACTCAAGTTTGTGGTGTCAGCTATCTCTGGAGAAGCTGGTGAGCCCATACTACAACCACATGTTTGTTTGTGGACACCTACAAACAGAGGCTACTAGAGGCTTAGGAAAACCACCGTTTGTATTTTCTCTTGAATTTATTTATAACTTTCCAAGGTGTTTAAGGTGTGTTTCGTGAATTTGTCTTGAAAACTTTCTTCTATCCATATCGGAAGATTATTCTCAAGACTTTATTTGTTGAAACTATAGTTTAGTGGTTTGGTAGTTCTCTTTTTGGAGGATGTGGTGGCCCTGAAAAGGGCCGTTAGTTATAAAGGGAAGGGGATTCCTAACACCATCAATATTAAATATAAAAGTGTATGACATTGTGTTTACCATATAACCAACTGTGGGTTGTTACATCAAGTTTGTTAATAAGTGGAAGCATTTTCGAAATTTCCAAGGTTGGTTCAAACTTGATTATTTTGTTTGGTAATAATACATTGGTTTAAAAGGTCAGTTAGCCAAGTGATTAGTCAGCTCCTCATGGATTTTTACCAGCTATCTATCTTAAATAGAAGCATGGATTGTTAACTGCTACTAAATACTACTTACACAGAACAAGTTAGTTGTGAACCAGTGACATGTAGCTATTGTAGGTATAGTTATGAACCGCACATTACAAAATTGGTAACCGAGAAAAAAAAATTGCATTGCTTCTGCATATGGAAAAAATAATTTGATGCAGGACTGACAGTAGAAAAAAAGATGTGCTGTCACAGTCATGGGAAAAACAAATTTTTCTGCCATACCCATTTCCTCCCCCCCCCCCCCGAAATCAAATGTTCTCCCCTAAAAACAAATATATAATATACGATATTCAAAAAGTGAATATCGTATATAGTTATAACGTCATTTTTTTTTTGTATTATGATCATCCTAGACTAGTATATTACCATCCTGGAATAGAATATTAGTTCACAAGTGACTATGGGTATGAAAGTGAGGTACGTGCGAATGACTATGTTTAGACACCGTCTTCCTTCGCATTGAGTGAAACTGCGCGATCACAGAAACAAGTGTAATTTTACCCCTTTCATATAGTGTTGGTTTAATACGTCAATATTAACGATATTATCGTCATTTTATTGTATTCTGATAGAAATATTCTGAGCCATAACTCGGGAAACAAATGCCTGTGGTTTAGATAGACTACCGGACTTTGGACCTCGACCGTTTCAACATTTGGGAATGACCTGAGGCGTATCGCCGATCATCTGAGCTCAGGGCCGTGTTAAATTTGGTTTTATAGTTGAAAGTGATTTGTAAGTTTCTGTATGGTGCATACGTAACATCATGAACATTACGTAGCTGCGTAGTACGCTGGAGGAAATACATTAGTAGTCATTACGTATAACCTTACCATGGATACTAGAACCAACCATGGAACAGTGAAGTACAACTTCCTCGGCAATAGCGGACTGAAAGTGTCTAATGTCTGCTTCGGTACGATGACATTTGGTGAACACAAGGTAAGACCACAGGTCATAGATTGTTGTTTTCTTATTGCTTAGAATGCCGTTTTCTTAGGAAAATATCGTACGAATCTTGCTGCTACAAATGTATCAATCTCTATACTACTAAGAAATATTCCCCTTACATATAGGAATATATATTAATCAAAAGGTTGTTATATTTAGTCTGTAGACCTGGAAAACAACAATCTATGAAATTTTACACGGCCCATGTGGGTAAGACTAGATATTATGTACATAGTCATAGTAATTTTAAAAGCAAAAACGTAGTCATACACCATAATTATATACTGACTAAAAAGTGTGCAATCAATCATAGACTTTGGAGAGGCCTCTTTTTAGTGGTCTGAGTAGAGACTTACCGAGCATATACATGCAGACGCCTCCCCCCATAGGGAACGCTAATTTTAAATTTTTTTTTTTCTTTGGGGGGGGGGGGGAATAAAAAATGAATTTTATATCAGGGGATGTCTATATGGGGCATTATGTTTGTGAGAATGACATATACTAAAATACAGAGCATGAATGGAATATGTTAATAACACCATCATGACAACTGAAGGCATGACAACATCATATATTGTAATTGAGGTTGTGTGTACTGTCAATTATTACATATGTACCTGAGATTACATGCACTGGTGTATTTACATACGAGTGGGGTATATTCACTGCAGTGCAATCAATACCACAAAAATTACTACATACCTGCATGCAAGTGATATGCAAATGTGGATGCAATTGTTTGCTGCACACAAAATCGTGTGATTGTACTTTAAATTCCAGATTCAAATTCCTTTAAGTTTATAGCGGTAATCAATACAATTGCACTAATGGTAGAAATGAGTCTGACTGGACTTTTCCTTTAAGTTGATAGCAGTAATCAATACAAGTGTACTAAAGACAGAAATAAGTCTGACTGGACTTTACCTTAAATCAAGTTGATAGCAGTAATCAATACAAGTGTACTAAAGACAGAAATAAGTCTGACTGGACTTTTCCTACAAGTTGATAGTAGTAATCAATACAAGTGTACTGAAGACAGAAATAAGTCTGACTGGACTTTACTTTAAGTTGATAGCAATAATCAATACAAGTGTACCAAAGGCAGAAATAAGTCTGACTGGACTTTTCCTACAAGTTGATAGCAGTAATCAATACAAGTGTACTAAAGGCAGAAATAAGTCTGACTGGATTTTACCTTCGGCAGATCAATAATTTATTTACTTACATATGTAACATTATTCTTTTCAGGGAGGTCGTCCAGGTCAGACTGATGAGGCGGCCTCTCATCAAATGTTGGATAGATTTGTTGAGTTAGGGGGTAACTTTATTGACACTGCTGATTTGTATGCAAATGGTACTGCTGAACAATATGTTGGATCTTGGATGAAAAAGTAAGTTTTTGTTCAATATTGCATGCTTCATGAACATGTGACTTTTTATGGTAAAAAGCAATCTGATTAAAATCCGATGTGGTGAAAGCGGCTAGATGTCCTTATTTACCTCTATTCATCGTGTTGTGACGTTTGTTTTGTTCAGAGTGATCGCCGCCTTCACTCTGAACAAAACAAACGTCACAACACGATGAATAGAGGTAAATAAGGACATCTAGCCGCTTTCTCCACATCGGATTTTAATCAGATTGGGTAAAAAGAGACTTAAAATTGTTGAAATTGAGTACAAGTTAGTACAATGATACAGTATAATAATTCGTTTGACACAATAGTCTATCAAACAATGTGAAACAATTAACATGCATGAAACCACAGACAAGTAAGAAACATAACATTTGAAATATTGTCCAGTATATTCAGGAAAACAAAAACCTGTGAGGCACACACACACACACACACACACACACACACACACACACACACACACACACAGACACACAGACACACACATACATACATAAATACATACATACATACACACATACATACATACATACATACATACATATCACACATGCATATATACACATACACATAGGCAGTCACATGCATACATACAGACTCACACGCACATGCACGCACATGCACACATACACACATACATACATACATACATACATACATACATACATACACACTCATGCATACATACATACATACATACATTTTTGTACATACATACATACATACATACATACATACATACATACATACATACACACATACACACATACACACATACATACATACATACATACATACATACATACACACACACACACTCACACATACATACATACTTACATACATACACACACACATACATACATACATACATACATACATACATACATACATACATACATACATACATACACACATACACACATACATACATACATACATACATACATACATACATACATACATACATACATACATACATACATATACACACACACTCACACACTCACACACACACACACACACACACACACACACACACACATATTTGCAATGTTTTTTTGTACTAGCTCAGTACAGGAAACGGAATTGTGGATTGCATTATTGCCACCAAGGTTCTTTGATCTCATTACAGTATACATGCTTATATTTCTGAAAATGCAGATACATCAGTGAAACCAATGTCACACACACACAAATGCACATTAACTTGTTTATATGTTAATCTCTGTACAGGAAGCAGAATCGAGATGATATCGTTATTGCCACCAAAGTTCGTTTTAATATTGATGGTAGTAGTGATCCCAATAAACTTGGTTTAAGTAGGAGATATATTTCACAGGCTGTAGAACACAGTTTGAAGAGATTACAGACTGACTATATTGATCTCTATCAGGTAAGACTAAGGTATACTGTAGAACACAGATTGAAGAGATTACAGACTGACTATATTGATCTCTATCAGGTAAGACTAAGGTATACTGTAGAACACAGATTGAAGAGATTACAGACTGACTATATTGATCTCTATCAGGTAAGACTAAGGTATACTGTAGAACACAGATTAAAGAGATTACAGACTGACTATATTGATCTCTATCAGGTAAGACTAAGGTATACTGTAGAACACAGATTGAAGAGATTACAGACTGACTGTATTGATCTATCAGGTAAAACTTGGGGTTTTATGTAATTACCATTTGAAATACAAACAACCCCTGTGGGCAACTATCTAGCTTCCTTTTAGTGTCCTGAGTTTCATGATTTTGAAATTTTTTTTACAAAGTGCATCAGTGGAAAAGTCCGAAATGTATTCGTTTCTATTTGTAAATTACAAAAATGAATAAATTGTGTCACAGCAACAGTTGTCAGAAATTACACATGCACAAGCCAAGTTATAAAAAAGATGGATTATATACCCTGGTCGTTCTACGTCACAACAACTTGTGTCAGCGTCATGTACTGGTGCTGCAGTACTTTTCTAGTGACTCGTAGTGACAAGGCCCCTTATGTCACTCTTATTTCCCTTTGACTGAATGAAGGAATATATTAGGGAATAATATCTAATTATTTGCAACAGAAAAATTATGTTGCATGACACATGTATAGCCTCAAAGCCTTAGAGCCTCTATGGGCTGATCTGGCCATTGAGCATGTGTGAAAAAGGTATTGGTAACCATGACAATATCTTGACTTCTATGAAGTATTGAAAGTTCAGAAAATGACTGATTGTTAATCATGAAATTCCAGATACATTGCTGGGATATTGGTACTCCTATTCAAGAAACACTTCGTACTATGGATGACTTGATAAGAAGTGGCAAAGTACGATATGTTGGTGCTAGTAATGTCAAAGGTTGGCAACTTCAGAAGATAATGGACGAATGCAGACATATTGGACTAAATCCATGGATTAGCTTACAGGTAAGATAATGAATTAATGCAGACTTACTCAGTGGATTACATCCATGGATTAGCCTTAATACAGGTAACGGAATGACAGACCACAAAACTTATGCAGTACTCTGGATATGCCAAACTGACATTCAAATGTCTCAGACCTGTTACAAACAAACAAACAAACAAACAAACATGATTACTGAATTATTTATAGAATTCACACATACTTACCAGAATCAATTGCCTATTTTATGGCACCAAATGACAGACTCCACTAATAATCACCTTAGCTTGTTCTGCTAACCTTATCAAGTTGATAATAACGGTTTGAAAATCGATACAGTTCTAAGCCACCCATCCCAGAAGCTGTTAGCATAATTAACCTACACAGCATTTTGGTTCTATTAGAGAGTGATTACATACATCAGATTTTCAAACTTAAATCAAAATGGAATCATTTTAAAGGCTATAATACTGTTTTTTTCTTAATTGAAATTCAATTTGTTCATCTTTAATTTAGGCTGAATATAGTCTAATGACCAGAGGCATTGAGTATGAACTTATAGATGTCTGTAGAAATGAAGGTATCGGTGTGTTACCATGGAGTCCATTGAAAGGGTAAGAAATTGCAATTTATATGTGAATTAACAGGAAATTTGATAAAAAAAAGTGTTTGTAATGGTTTAGAAAAATAATCCATAGTTTTGGTTATCATATCAGGTGATTGTTTTTTTTTGAAGGTAATGTGCACTTTTTAGTCATGAATATTAATATTTTGTTATTACATATGCCTGCCTGCTGACTGCAAAAGATGATGTGCCTGTTCCAAGTGTATTATAAGTGTTGGCTGTCCAGGACCAGAAGGTTATATAAATGTTGGGTTTTTTTTTCAGGAATGACTTTCCCTTCGAGGATGTGGATATCCGTGTGCTCCATAATTATATTTTTCTCATCCTTCCTAATTAGAGGTTGGCTTACAGGGAAAGTAAGAGGGAATGTGCTCCCACCAGAGGGTTCCAGGGTGGCCTTTGTTGAGAGTGATCCTGACAAGAACAGGGGTACCAACAGTCCAAGTTATTCACAGTTTTCTACTGACCAAAAGATTTTGAATTTATTGGATGTTGTTGAAAGTGTTGGAAAAGAACATGGTAGGTTTGCTTTGGTTGAATTGAGTGAAATTTCATTTTAAGAAATTCTTCACGCTGTACTAAAGATATGCTATGGAGAATGGAAGAATATGAATGAATGATTATAAAGTTGCCATGTGCTACTTAAAACATTATCCAAAATGCAATTTTCTAAAGATGATTGAAAGCATTTCTTTATAATAATGTGTAAATACATCTATGAATGATTGCAAACTAGTATAACAATGATAGTATTCATAAAAGCAGTTTTTATCATGAGAAGAATATTATTACACATGTACCAGAGATTACTTGCACTGGTGCATGTGCACACTAGTGGCATATTTACAGTACAGTGCATTACCGAAAAATATCTTTGTATACCTGCATGCAAATAATATGCAAATGAGGGCATGGCCTTTGAGCATAAAAGCGTATGATTGCACAGTATCACGTTTTATTGGAAATTTGCTGTTTTTGATAAGCATATGTAATAATAACAACCCAAGGACACTTGTGTTCCAGTGTGAGTATTCAGGGGTTATATTTGCACTCATGCTTGCAGTGTTTTCTGCTGCTTCACTTTCACCCACAGAGAACAGTGCTGCAAGCACTCATACATACCCTGAATACACCACACTTTCACTCAAAAGTCATGGAGTTTTGTCATATTAAGCTCCTTTTTATACCTTTAGGTAAAACCATGTCCCAAGTAGCAATACGATGGTTACTACAGCAAGACAGTGTGTCATCGGTTATTATTGGAGCAAAGACTTTACAACAACTAGATGAAAATATGGCTGCTGGTGGTGCATGGGAACTCACTGATCAACAGGTATTGATGTTGATTTTAAAGGAAATTTAGTTCAGTCAGGTTTATTTCTGCTTTTTAATAGTACACTTGCATTGATTACTACTATCAACTACTTGATGATGAATCTGAGGCCTCTGTAACTTACTCAACTTTGAAATCTTGTAAAGAGGACCTCCTGTACTACTTCAGTTACTCAGATTCTCACCAATGGGGCTCTACTAGGAGACCAACCAGACGAGAGTTTGGGGAAATGATATTCCAACTACCCAATACTGGCTATATCTCCCAAAGCAGTGCATGTTGGGGAATACTTCATGTCCAACATTGCAGGCTGAACTATTTAGATATACCTTCACAACAGGTTATCACTTCTCAAGTGATTGATACAATAAACAGGCCTCGTAAGCCCATTTTTCCTGCCTTGGGAAGAAATGTACTGTGTGACTTCTGGCACAGGGTGACCGGGATAGTTGGAATGTCATTTCCCCCAGACTCTCTTCTGAATGGTCTCATTGAAGAGTTCCCAGCAGTGAGAGTCTGGGTAAACAAGACTACTCCTGTACACTTGGCATGTGTTTGGACATTTACATTTGGAGATTTCCTGGAATGGGAAAACCTTTTTATGATGACATCATATGTACATTTATACAATCTTTATGTGTTTATAACTTCAAAGAGTGTTTGACTAAACTGTGACATTTTTTCATTAAATAACCAAAGATATATTCACAAAAAATTGGTTAATTACTTATAAATATCTTTAGCGAATACTTGGTTTTGAATCAGTCACCATGTTAAATATGTACTAGTTTTTAAGTGGAGTATTATTTTTTGATTAGACAACCACACTATGTTCAATAGAATTGTTAAAACACAATTAGTAGAAATTATACATGATAGCCATTGGTTATATTATTAAAGCAGTACAGAAACAGTTTGAAAACATGAACGCTGTTGTGGGCATTGATTTTTGAGTGTGGACCCAAAAATCAATTTGAATTGATTTTTATATCATGTATACAGCTACCAAAAAAATATGTTTATTTGTTATTTCAAGTACGGTAAGCTTATAAATGTGATTAAGAAAGTTTTGTACCAAAGCATTCCACATTTTGCTGACTTTCATACTTTTCAAATAAGAAACGCATAGATTTAAATAAATTATATCGACAGTTAACTCTATATGTTTGTTTGTTTGTTTTCACAGCTCAGTGACTTGGACAAAGCAAGTCAGATGCATCAACCGTATCCATATGAATTAGTAACAAGGTACAACAAGGGAAGAGAAAGACAAAGTATAACAAAATAGTACTAAAAAAATGTCCACAACAATCTAAGCTTAAGGTACTAGAATGCACCATGGAGACACATATCTCTGAAAATCAAAGTCACTAAACATTAATCTACAAATTTTACTATATGAAAGTTTGTCAGTTTTTGAAGAAAATGAAAGAAATTTGAGGTTCACTAGGTTTTTTTAAAGGGAAATATGTCATTTATTTTCTTTATAGCACAGTATTCGGTGGCCAAATTGGATTCTGAAATGGCAGACAATGCTAATCCATATGGCCACTTTAAAGGGAAGGAAAACACAGTATGACCAGATAATATGTAAACACACATCCATAATTGGTATGTTATGCAATATGCTTCTGACAATCTGCGAGTAAACATCTTGATTTGTTGATGGAAAGATCATGTAATCGTAATCATTTTGTTTTTAAAATATGTGGGAGGGGTTGGCCAATGTGTGAGGGCGCCCTTCACGGCATACCTTATAGACTATATCTGTACCATACCACACTCTCTGGTAGTGTGTGTAGTGTAATAAGGATTAAAATTGAAATTAATCACAGTCTTATATGTATATTTGTACAGAAAATGTATTCGATGCTATCTGGATATATTTCTGAATGTAATTCTAAATCCTGATTTCAGTGATAAATATCCTTTTCAGAAATCTGAATAAAGTTATTTCACTTTAAAAGAGTTAGAAATTATCTTTTGATATGTGTATTGTTGTTGTTGTTGTTGTTGTTGTTGTTGTTGTATATCATGATAGGTGTAGCCTTGAGATAGATTTAACAAATTCCATTGTAAGGAAACTATGCCAGAAGATGTACTACAGAACCAGAGTGACTGTAGAGTTTCAATTACTACAGAACCAGAGTGACTATAGAGTTTCAATTACTACAGAACCAGAGTGACTGTAGAGTTTCAATTACTACAGAACCAGAGTGACTATAGAGTTTCAATTACTACAGTGCCAGAGTGACTGTAGAGTTTCAATTACTACAGAACCAGAGTGACTATAGAGTTTCAATTACTACAGAACCAGAGTGACTATAGAGTTTCAATTACTACAGTGCCAGAGTGACTGTAGAGTTTCAATTACTACAGAACCAGAGTGACTGTAGAGTTTCAATTACTACAGTGCCAGTGCTGTAGAGTTTCAATTACTACAGAACCAGTGCTGTAGAGTTTCAATTACTACAGAACCAGAGTGACTGTAGAGTTTCAATTACTACAGTGCCAGTGCTGTAGAGTTTCAATTACTACAGAACCAGAGTGACTGTAGAGTTTCAATTACTACAGAACCAGAGTGACTGTAGAGTTTCAATTACTACAGTGCCAGTGCTGTAGAGTTTCAATTACTACAGAACCAGAGTGACTGTAGAGTTTCAATTACTACAGTGCCAGTGCTGTAGAGTTTCAATTACTTCAGAACCAGAGTGACTGTAGAGTTTCAATTACTACAGTGCCAGTGCTGTAGAGTTTCAATTACTTCAGAACCAGAGTGACTGTAGAGTTTCAATTACTACAGAACCAGAGTGACTGTAGAGTTTCAATTACTACAGAACCAGAGTGACTGTAGCGTTTCAATTACTACAAAACCAGAGTGACTGTAGAGTTTCAATTACTACAGAACCAGAGTGACTGTAGCGTTTCAATTACTACAGAACCAGAGTGACTGTAGCGTTTCAATTACTACAGAACCAGAGTGACTGTAGAGTTTCAATTACTTCAGAACCAGAGTGACTGTAGAGTTTCAATTACTACAGAACCAGAGTGACTATAGAGTTTCAATTACTACAGTGCCAGTGCTGTAGAGTTTCAATTACTACAGAACCAGAGTGACTGTAGAGTTTCAATTACTTCAGAACCAGAGTGACTATAGAGTTTCAATTACTTCAGAACCAGAGTGACTATAGAGTTTCAATTACTTCAGAACCAGAGTGACTGTAGAGTTTCAATTACTTCAGAACCAGAGTGACTGTAGAGTTTCAATTACTTCAGAACCAGAGTGACTGTAGAGTTTCAATTACTACAGAACCAGAGTGACTGTAGAGTTTCAATTACTACAGAACCAGAGTGACTGTAGAGTTTCAATTACTTCAGAACCAGAGTGACTGTAGAGTTTCAATTACTACAGAACCAGAGTGACTGTAGAGTTTCATATATATATATATATATATATATATATATATATATATATATATATAATATATATATATATATATATATATATATATATATATATATATACATACATACATACATACATACATACATACATACATACATACATACATACATACATACATACATACATACATACATACATACATACATATATATGTTGATAAGTGTCTTGGTTGGAGAGGTATACTAGAACGTACCTGTGCATCATTTTCCTGCCAAGATATATTTTTTCTAGTAGCAGTGGTCCATCTTTTTTTCCATCACCCACTCATATCCGGAATTTTTTTCAAGCAATTCTATTTGGCATCTCCCCCCCCGAAATCTTCCAAGCCCCCCCCCGGATATCAAATGGTCCACCCCTAAATCCAAATATATCCTTGTATGTTGTAATGTATATATTACATACCATGGACTTTACCTGTTCAATGAAACACATAATTGCACATTTCTTGACGGCTATTCTCCGGTAAACAAACGGGGTATATCAAATTGCAGCCTTTTAATTGTTATGTTAGTTTTTTTTTGTTTTTTTTAGATTTAAACGTATTTCCGTAGCTGTATACACGATAAATCAAATCAAACCAAACCAAATCAAATTGAAATAAGATTTTTGTGTCCGCAACAAGAATAACGCCCTCAACGGCGATCACGATTTCAACCAATATTTCTATCAATTTCTATCAATATGTACAATGTCTAATTATTATTATTGGTATTTTAACAATTTTTAGTGCATTGTGATCAAAAAATGATCCTCGATCCAGTTAACAGATGCTATGATGTATTTTTTATGAATCCAATTTGTTGTGAAAATACCTTTGGTTATTTGAAAAAAATACATCCCATTTGCAGAAAAGCCGAAACATTATTACAGAATGGAATTTGTTGTAATTTCCCCTGTCTAATTTTCTTATTCATACAATTTACGGCTAGTACAACATGTTAGACATTCAGTTGTTTCACGTTCTTTGTGAGTAAATTTATAATAAAGAAGCCACTGACCGCGAATTCATTACAAATGCAAATTACATGAAAATATATTGTAATTTTATGCAAATCTTTGCGTCATTTTATCATTACCCAATCAGGTGAAAGCGTCGCGGCGGCGCTATTTCGCGGGGTTTTTCAGCTGGCAGTATTTTCCTATTTGGCCTATCGAAACTCCGCCTTATTTTCGTCCAAGATTCACACGATTTTGACTAATTAGATTCATGGTTTGTACCTGATCGCTTGTTTATCCGTCCCTTGACTTACTTGTGAAGAGTCTCCGCCGAACATGGCGGCTTCGACTATTTCTAGAGAATCCCCTCGGAGGCACAGGTGAGTTTTTTTTACGTGTAACATGAAATCGGGACGAGATTGGAAAATTTGGATTTACAATTTTTTGTAGTTCGACAATGAACTTGTATGTAGGTCAGAATTTGTTCATGAATAATTGATAGAGTAGTCTGCGATTTCATGTTGTTGAGAGATTTCTAAACGTAAATTACAAGATATGGCGAAAATATTGTTGACTACAGGGCCTATGGCTTAATCTTGTCCTGTCGTTCGATGTATACGTGTACGTACGACGTATGTGTTGCTCCGTCACTTGATCAAATACACGTCTGCTCTGCATTGTGAGCCAATACAGTTGGTGATCATTAAAGTGGTGATTTTAACGTACAATTTTACATAATTTACTTCATTTCTAGACCCGCAGTATCATTATTGTTGTACCCTCTCCAAAATTTTATACGTCGATATTATTTTGTTGTAGTGCGAACGGTCAAGATGGTTCTCGGTCGCCACAACTTGAAAACAATATGGCCGGCCTGCGCGATGACCTGGCCTTACAAGAAAAACAATTCACATCTTTACTAGAGAAAATTAACATTCCACGCGATGTAAGCGGTAAAGCTCTGGAATTGTGGCTTAACATACTACACACTGGAAGGCAGGAATATCAGGTGAGAAAATTAGGGAATCCTTTCCCAACGATGTAATTGTAAACTAATTTAAGATATGATCCCATACATTGATAGGGGAATCCCCTTGTCTGGCTAGCCATGCACCCGAGGTGTACAATAGTATCTAATACTATTTATGTCATTGTCCTATTGATAAGAGTAGCACAGTAAACATTCGTTGTCGACTGTATATATCAGATTTATGTTTGGGAGCAACCCCTAACCCTAAACTATCAGCCTACTAGTACCACCCTGGTGACCCAGTAACAGTTTGGATACCAATACGTACATGTCTCTTTTGTATTACTATTAGACTTCAAGTTAGTCCACTGACACTGTTCTACATTCTTTGCCAGGGTTTACAAATTCAGTTTTATTTTCACTCTCAGACGAAATGTTATGTAACAAGAATAATTCTGTTTTGTAAAAGTAAACTTGATATTTTGTTTTGGATAATTTCTTCAAATTCATTGCCAAGTTGTTTTTACCAAGGATCCATGTTTTCATGTTACAACAAAGGGATTGGATAAAAGCAAATACAATATGGTAGTTACTTCATTATAATGCAAACTATCCTGTCAGCCTTGCTAGTACATGTAGACACATATTTCATATTAAAAATGGGTATATTTTGGAGTTTCAGAAATGTCACTACAGCCTAAAATGTAATATTTGCTCTATATTTTCCTGTCTGTGTATGTAGCGGGGGCTTGTCATTCCTGACCCCATTTATCAGAATCTTGTTATAAATGATGTAACTCATCAAATACTTTGATATTAAATCCAGGTATCAGAAAAGATTTCACCATAAATGTAGATGAATGTTTCCCACTTAGTTGTCATACCCATTAGGACCTCTGGAATACAAATTTGTGGAAAAGCATAAATCATACACGTAAATGAAACCCTATAACTTACAAGTGAATATCTGATTGTTGTCTTTGCATTGTATTTAAAGGTTTGATGTTTTGAAACTTAAAACGAAATTGTTTGTATTAAGTATAGGATATACAACGAGGCACATTATAAGACAACTTATTGATTCTAATTTTCATTTTGTAATAATGTTCTGTCTTTTTGTTGTATGTTACTAGTACTGTGGTTCTTTTTGTGATGACTTGATATACGTTGTAAAATTATCAACATCTCATTTTCACATATACACATATGCACACTCAAAGCAGGTCATGATAGGTTTGTCATGGGCAATATGAGAGGATTACACATACTCACACACTATACACATACCATACACACACCACATACACACACATACTCACACACCACAAACACACACACCACACACACACACACATACATACATACATACATTCACACACCACACACACAGCATACACACACACACATACTACATACATACATACATACATACACACACACACACACAGCATACACACTCACATATTTTATTATGATATGGATTGGTAATTTCTTACCAATATTGCATACACATATCAGTGCATACTGTATGAACATTGAAATTAAAAATGTGCACACAAACCATGAAATTATGTATAGTTCCAAATGACTGCGAAATGTTTCTTTTGGGACCTAAGAGTTAGCCTCACATGACGCCATTGTTTTATAATTTGTAATTCATATTCTCAGCTAATAACAACCATAATTTAGATATAAAAATCATTCAAGTTCTCTCCTTCAGATCATATTTTCCTTGAAATTACCAATATATAGTTAGATGTTATTCCCAAATGTTGTTCTTTGTTCAGCCAAGGAAAATACAGGTGACCTAAGAGGACTTTGTCACTACGAGTCACAAGGCGGGTAGGTCACGAGTATTTTCCAGCTGAACGAAGAAAAATATTGGAGAATAACATTATACCAGTTCCAGTAAATATCAAAGAAACACTGGGGAAAGTAATGGCAATTTTGAATGTTTTGACTCATTTCGAACACAGCTGAGCAGAACCAGTGATGTAGGGTAAACACACGTTGTCGTGACGTAGAACTACCAGAGTATATATTCCATATTTTTTGTTCAATTTGGCTTGTACATGGTATAGCGTGATATCAAACATGTGGTATGATTTCATGTTTAGGGAATGTCATGAATTTCAAGGATGCTATTTTTCAGTTGTAATGACTATTGATTGATTGTACAAAGGATTAGTGAATGCAAGGTAGTGTTAGTGAAAGCATCTTTTGGGATTGATTGTCAATGTACAATATTGTATGTACAGGGTAAGATAAATTATGTATACACATTCCGAGTTATGGTGCATTGTTAATTATACAGTCAATTTCACAATACCATGCAGCTTTTCTGTTTGATACAACCATGTAGAAACTAATAAGAAACTGGACATGCTACACTTTAAGATAGCAAGATTTAAATGAGTACAGTTTCTTGCTACATTTTTATTCCATTTCGACTAAATGTAGCAAAACAATGCGACCTTGCTATTGAAGTGTGGCATATGCTGAGTTTCGTGTTGGTTTCAGCGTGGTTGTATCAAACAGAAAAACTACATGGTATTGTGAAATAGACTGTATAGCAAATACTCTACTCGCAAGCCCTTGAAATCACAAAGTGTATAGCATGTCTTCAAAATATTGCAAATATTGTCATATCAGTGTTTCCTAAGGTTCTGGTAAATGCAACGGTATATTGAGGAGAAATTGCGTCCCAAATAGTCAATGTGATATGTGCCATGTGTGTACATGCATGTTAAAAAGGGTGTGTCAATATGCCAAGTTGTAAGTTCCCTGAAAATTGCAGAGGAAATTTCTGGTTAGGCAATAAATTATTTGACTTGACTTTTGATAAGAAGGGATTGATTAGTGTGTGTTTGATACATCTGGTCATTAACATAATGCATACCAAATAAGACGGGTGGTTTAAGAACCAGCCACTAAAAAAACTCTTTATCGTCACAATGCAAAATGGCTGCCTGTCAGGTGGTGCTGATACCACAGACAAGATTTTTTCCTTGTCTGTGTGCATACATTACATGCATTGTACATTGTGCATACATTGCATACAAAACAATAAGGAGTTGACTGGAATAGTTATCAGTTGCACTCCTGCAGACATTTTTTTTCTTGAATTTAAAAAATAAATACATGTTCATACTTGACTTGTTAGATCGAGCACATACTTATCCCTTCTTATCAAAACATGAGAAAAGGGATGTTCACATGTTTCTATTGTTTTAGCTGCCACATTGTTCTGTATTGTTCTTGATGAAACAACAAGTTTTATTGTTAATATCCTTGGTAGTGTTACTCATGACAATCTTCTAACTAGTTGCAACTAAAATCAAAGTTTTTGAACCAGACAACGAACAAAATATTCTATGAAATTTGTACTATTACAACTTGGTATAAAAATCATCCCATGTAATCTGTTTATAATTGTGCTTGGACATAAAAATCATATTAAAACATTCTTTGCATCATTTACTAAGGCAGAGCAAAAATACCGTGTTAGTGATAATGTGGCCTCAGAAAATAGGGTAGGTAGGTGGGGATTTTATTTTATTTCATTTTATCTTTTTAATTGTTTTTGTTTTTGAAAAATATCACTTCGACCCAAAAGCAGATAAAATGTAGGTCAGAATACGCCTTCTGTGATAGTTTGATGAAATATGTACAGACATCACTGGGGAAAGAAAGCAGACATGCGTGAAGGTCAAGAAAACAGAGCATGTCTTATCTTTTGTTTTAATGTTTTAAATGTTGAGGGTCGAAGGCTTAAACTAGGGTCAGTCCGGTTATCGGAAACATACCGTTTTTTTTTTGTTTTTTTTGGCCTAAGTGTAGTGACACTAGGTAGATTATGATAACATAAAAGATGAAGTCACTAATCATTGTCTCTTGATAATAGCATTACGATTGGACCACTTCCTCTCGTAATATGGGGTAGGGCTGGATATCCTGGTTAAAGTCAGTAACTCATTGTTTTGTCATGTTTAGGGGGAGGTGATGACTCTTGGCCTTTTCAGCTATAAATTTATAACAGTAATTTAAGCCAACATCATGTACACATTTGTATGTCTGTCCCAAACCATTGTATTTCTCCTATGCACACTTTTATTAAATATAAATGCATTTGTGAAACGTATGTTTATGAAAAAAAACTGATCCCTAATCCTGTCATGGCTACTGTCTTTTGTGTGGACTTGACTTGAAGAAGAATACTTACAATAAAGACTATCTATCTAGCGACTGATATAATGTGACCACACCGATGGGGTATCACATGAGAAACAAGGAAGAAGTCTGATGGTTTCTTTTTGGAATAAAAACAATATATCAAACAAACATTGTTCTATGTTGTTATTTATATTAAACTACTTACTTTATGTAAATTCATATCAGAAGATAACCTCGTCATCTTTACATATCTGAATACTGACGGCTACTGACTGTTATACAACCAGACGTACCAGACCCAAGCGGTAATATGTTAGAGTATACAAACTTCACACATGGTGTGTGGATGGATGGATGGATGGATGGATGGGTGGGTGGATGGATGGATGGATGGATGGATAGATAGATAGATAGATAGATAGATAGATAGATAGATAGATAGATAGATAGATAGGTGGGTGGGTGGGTGGGTGGGTGGGTGGGTGGGTAGGTAGGTAGATTGATAGATAGATAGATAGATACATAGATAGATAGATAAATAGATAGATAGGTAGGTAGGTAGATAGATAGATAGATAGATAGATAGATAGATAGATAGATAGATAGATAGATACTTTATTTATTTATTTATTTGTTTACACGTACAAAGATAAGTCCAAATTAAACATGTTGAACTGGTAATTACAATTCATGGAGTGATGTTATTCCGATTCAAATTTGATAGGAGTTGTTTATGATATTCAATGTAGTCACAGTCATTTATACTTGACTTAGTCACTGTAGTCGTTTGGTTACGTGTTTACACTTTCAACCTGATCACCACTTCCTACATCTGATACACTAGCCATTCATTTGTTTGTTTGTTCGTTCTTCCTTTCCATTCTATAACCAGTGACAGACAAGCATTTACAAGAAGAACTTGTTAACACTTGGCACAGTATGTTATTGATAAGAACAGTTTTATGGCCTCTTTACACAATAGCTTACATTCTTAGACATATTTCTAGTTACCCTGGCATTTCATGCATATGTAAAGAGGCCATGTCACATGTCTGTACTTCCAACATGCTGTGCCAAGTGTTATGTCATTTACTTTCCTGGTTTGTAACAAATTCCGTTTGTAAATGCTTTCTTGTCACAGGTTGTGTGCTGAGAGAAAGGATTTATCAGACCTGTGTCTTCTTGGACAGTTTGTCAAACCACTGATGCACATCATTTTCTTGTGATCCATAAAAAATTTGCTGGGGGTGTTCTCCTATCTCTTACTACGGAATGACTCATCGGAAAATCGTGTTGACACACAACTCAACTATTTTGTCTTTTAAGTTTTAAGAGAGGGCACGCTGAATCCATCAGTCATTTGCTCTGAAAAGTAAATTATCAATAAAAATGGACAAAAGTACCATAAAGAACCCAAGGTTTGCTATAATACATGTAACTTAACATATACTTAACATATCGTTCAACTCTTACTTAGTCAAATGTTTCAGTGATTTATATTGATTGAACTCATTCATCATCAGTATTTATGTAACCTAGAATCTAGTTATGTAGGGTTTTTGTCTCTTGCCTTTCCCCCCATGCATGCGACCTTCTCTGTTATTGAGGCTTCGCCCAGAAAACATGCACACATTCGTATTGGGTTTTTAATTTTTCTCTCTGTGAAATGATGTTGTTAGTGTGGGGGTTGAACTGTATGATGTAAACATAATTAAAAACTTGGATACGTTTCCATACGAAAATTTGGTAGCAAAAACCCCTAATAAAGTCATTTTTGAAACTCGGGTATAATTCCTCAAGGGAGTCATTCACCCCACTGTTAATGAAATCATTGCATCATCATCATGTGGAGTTGACCAAACCATTGTTTGTATCATAATTATTTTCACAAGGTAATTATATTTATATTTATATTTATATCTTTTAATTTACAGAGTGACAGTCAGGCATGGATATCATGCTGTGTGTTTATAGCTGCCTTGGAAATAAAGTAAGTTTTATTTACATACAAAATAAATATTATACTTACAATTGTAAACATATTTATTTTTGCACCTGGAAAATTTGACAGCATGGCAATTTAGTAGTATGTGTCAGCTGCATGTTAATTTGGCAAACATTTCTTTCTCTATAAATAATTATAAGTTGGGGAAAGCAGGAGTCATCTTGTACGTATAACTGATGAGGGTACACCATAAAAGGGGGTCACTAGCACATTGTCTAAACCCTCAACTACAGCTGTTATTTAGATAGTTTTAAATATTCACAACAAAGGCCACTGGCCCAAAGAGTTTATACAATACAAAATATACAGTTCAGAAAAGATAATGAAAGCATTGTAATTTGTATGAAACTGAGGTTCTCATTTTGAAAGAATAATAAATGAAACATGCCAGCTCATTTAACTTTATGACACTTTTGAGCTTATCATAAATTTATCAAATGAAGTGTTTTTGTAAAACGATCATGGCAGGTATTTCCTTCTCAGTGCATCTTAACTAGGATAGAATGCTACGAAATGATACTCGTTTTCTATAACAGAAACATTGGCTAAGGTACAGAAGTTACAATAACGTAAATTTTCTGGAATGTTATTTGACTGAAAGTAAAATACTGACATGACAATTGCGCAAAGCTAGTGTCCTGAGGTAGACTCCCTCTATAATTATATATCATGACATTGATTTTGAACTTAACCGACTTATTCTTCAGTGGGTCACCAGTACTGCCAATAAACCAAATTCCGATTTCAGTAGCTATTCTCATATCAATGAATGTAGAATTCAGGTGGCTGAAGTCCCATTGAAATAATTTAATTACGAAAAATGTTAATAATATTTATTGCTAGAAATTATAAACATACAAAATATTGTAATCTTATCTACAAATTTACAAAGTATAAAATATTTACAAAGTATAAATCATGACAATTAAAGAATAATTCTTTTGAGCTAGTCAACCTTGTTGCCCCATTTGGTTTAGAAATTCATGATATATATATATATATATATATATATATATATATATATATATATATATATATATATATATATATATATATATATATATATATATATATATATATATATATATATATATAACATGCATTTAATTTCTTTTAAAAGAAGCACAGTATAGTATATCTGTGTCTTAATAAAACAAGTAGATACAGAGCTGAAATTAAGATAAAAAATACAAATTTACAATCAAAATTACTTGGCTATAAAGGGTGATTGAAAATTACAAAAATAATAAAATTTACATGACTAAGAATGATGATAAAAAAGTTACAGAAATATTCATACTTTGTGGTGCTGCTTAAAAGGTGAATTTTAAGATTGTGTTGTTGTTGTTTTTTTTTTTACAAATATAAACAATTCAACTGTACAAATCAAGACAATTACTGCAAGGTGTGTATGTAAATGTAGTCAGGATACCAATGTGGTGGTCTGTCTGAGGTGTAAATTGTAACAATACTGTATAGTAACTAGACTATTGTTACCAGTGACTTGCAACTTTAGCTAGTAGGAAACTAGTGCTACAGAAATGGAGCTGTGACTAAAAAATGTAGATGAATATATTACAGTTCAAATTTCAAGTACTTGATTGTTTGGAAATTCCATGAAAACTAACTGAGGTGTTGACTCATCAGCTATTTCTTGGCAACAAAACTGGTTTTAGTATCAATTTATAAAATACACCTACCAGCTAATATTTGATCATTTACTTAATATTAATAATTAGCTGGATCTAGAGGTATCTGTACATTTCTATTAGTTTGGTAGCAATATATATCACAATGAAAAATAAAAAGAGAATTTGTTGGGTGTGATACATAACAAGTGTGTAAACATAAATATATATAATATAGTACTGTAAGGTTTATGTTATATTTTGCAATTCAAAAGCTGTTTTGATAAAGTGACCAAACATCTTTAAGTACATTAGTTTGGGTATTGCTTATCAAGAATAAACATTTTTGGAGACTGCTTTGCATTTCTGTGTTATATTTCATAAAAAAATTGACAGTTAGTTTCATATTTCAGACGATACATTAATTCTTCAATTCCATTATGATGGCATTGTTTACAAAGACTTTTCTATTAGAGTTTTTGGTTGAGTTTATTCATCAATGTTTACTTTGCAATGTTTCATACTAGTGATACATGTATATCTTTGTACCTTGTGCCGAACACTATCGCAATAATGGGAAACCAAGGACATATATTATTACTTTCCTGTCAAGCGTTATTTATGTGTACAGATGACAGTTGCAAATCATCAAACAGTGACTGGTAGTATTACTACTGTTATCGCTGTGTGAATAGCACCACTCAAATATATTAACTTACATGTTTCAATCCCATGTTTTCAAATTAGTGTTATCATAGCAGTTGAGTTATAAGGATTACATAGAAATATTAGTTTGTTTGTTCCAGACCGACTTTCCATATAACTGAAATGAATCTGCTTTTTACTTGGGGTGGGGGTGGAGGTACCCAAAAAACTACAAGTTGGATAGACCAGGATTTAATTCTATCAGACATCTTTTTCCACATTCAAATTCTAAATTGAGATTAGGTATTCAGAACAGAACATTGATTTATTAAATAAATATATCCCAGTGTCAGACTCTTACAATAACGAGGAGCAGTGTCTTTGTTTTATTTTAGATCAGTAGTAATTTTTTTTTATCTTCGTTCAGTTTCTTTTATTGTTCACTTTATGCCATTTTGGCTGGACATTGTGGGTTTAGACCGATTAAGCCAATAAATTATCATATGCCCTGTGAACTTCTAATTCTGCAGTGTAATACCGAAAACGTTATTGCATACTCGCACACAAATGATGCAAATGAGGATGCGATAATTCGCTACACACAAAATCATGTGATTGCACTGTATGATTTTTATGGAAATTTTCCGTTTCAGATAAATTTACATATATAATAATAACAGAACCCCATGCCACATGAGTTCCAGTATGGGTACTCAGGGTATTTGTCACTCGTGCTTGCAGTGTTTTCTGCTGCACTTTCACTCAATATGCTCATGAAAGTACAGGCGTAGAGAACACTGCAAGTACTCATGAATGCAAATACCCCGAGTACACCACACTTACACATGGGTGTTTCTGTCTTATTTTCTTCATTTTTGGTGGCCAGTCATTGTCCACACAAGTATTCTGTGTACATGAATCAATGCAGCCATGAATCATACATTTACTGCATGTTAACTTCTTAAAATGGCTACAGCTAAAACCACTCTAACTTGAATATACAAAGATAATGTCACTTTCTGAGCACATTTGATAATCTAATTCAGTCCATGCCTCTTTATGTTAGGATTTATTATAAAAGAGAAATTAGTTTTTATTAAGCTGTCAAGTTGAATAGTAAAATAGATGTACGACATACATTGTTTAATATGAATACTCCATAATTGTGCAATGAATTTCTAGTTACCATAGAAACGATGTCAATTTATAAAGGTACTTAATGAAATTATGGTACTGTCATGATCACAAGATAATATTTGACTGACAGAAGTAATTTATCACTTATTTTATAAATGACGTAGTCAATTTGGTGATAGGCCGAACTTGCCGCCGAAGTCTTTAAGTTTCACAAAGCATTTATTTCAACGTGTGTCAGTGTTTGTGTGTGTGTGTGTGTGTGTGTGTGTGTGTGTGTGTGTGTGTGTGTGTGTGTGTGTGTGTGTGTGTGTGTCTGAGTGTATGTCAGTCTGTGTCTGAGTGTATGTCAGTCTGTGTGTGTCTACGTCTGTTTGTATGTGTACACATAATTTAATTGAATACATGGGTACAGACTGCATGTAATGTCTGTGTAGATGTTATTCCATATACCATTACCAGGGTATAAATTCCATATTTTTTGCTTAATATGTAATTTATAAATATGTATGTTTTGTGTGTTTGTCATTTCATGTACATGTATGTGTAATGTATGACAGTATGTGTACATTGTGTGTGTGTAGTACTTGTAAAGTTGTATGTCACATGTGTAATGTACATATTCATGTATACATGTACATGTATGTTTATATGTACATTTGTACAAATCTCTCTCTCTGTGTGTAGGGGGGTCCCTACATGTTGTAGTTGCTACATGTACAAGTCTGTGTGTATGTATGTATGTATGTATGTATGTATGCGTGTGTGTGTGTATGTATGTGTGTGTGTGTGTGTGTGTGTGTGTGTGTGTGCGTGCATGCATGCATGTGTGTGTGTGTGGGGGGGGGGGGAGGGGTCACTAGTTGCTACATGTATGTGAAGTGAAAATCAAAGTGTCCTCAGATATTGAATTACCTAACCTTTATTGACATCAGAATGGCATTTGTTTATGAGCTGTGTAACAATAACTGATGATTGAGATGACTACATGTCAAGTTGATGAGACTGACTGTCCTCAGGGTCAACTATTGTCATCATGAAAACCCTAATTTTAAATGATTTGATGAAAATACACTGAGATTTATCAAAACATTTTGTGTGAGAGTAAACGTTCACGGCCAGGGTTCATAGCTGCAAGTGAAAATTGTTTACTCATACACCCAACATTTTTTGACAATAACCCATTGTACTACAATGATGTTGATGAGACATTGATGGCAATTTGGGATATATTTTGACTGTGGGTAGAAATGTTCACTTGTAAAATATTTCGCGATGTGTGGTCGTGATGGTCATATAAAAGTGACTAAAGGATTAGTAGATGTATATTTTGAACATATTGTTGATAAAATATTAAAATATGCATGTACCAAATTAATGCTGGTATCAATACAATCACAGAGTTATTATTTTCATATTAATTCAAAATTTACATAAGTACATAGAAAATGGTTTTGTGTCAAATTTTGATTATCAATACAGATGAAAATTACATTATCATATTTTATTTTAAACCTTTTTCACAAAATAATCACAAATTTGCTATAATTTTGTAATGTGAATAATAAAAGATATGCTTTTGAATGAATTATGAATATTGAAAATGTAAAGAATCACATTTCTTGTATTGGATGATATGAAGAGTAAAAAAATTAATATTAAAAAATTGATATTACAGTGAATGAATGTGTTTTGGCTCTAAAGTTATTTTAGCTTGTTTTTGTGAAATGATTTTTGTGTCAAATTAGATCCATATTGAAATGGGATCATTCTCACTCGTAAATTCTGAGTAATGACAGATATAAATGCATGTAGATTTATGTCAAGGTGTGAATCAATATATTAACTTACAAAACTGATATGGTACATTGCAATCGAAGCGTTTTACCTGTCAAAATAAAGTGTATCTTTCAGCTACAATTTTTGTAGCGCCAAGATAAATGTATTCATAGTACTATTATATTGTTGGTGATGAAGGCTAATCCAGATTAAAATAGGGACATGAAAAGCTAATCTTTCCCGCAAATATTCCAGACTGACTTCCTAAAGACAGGATCAATATGAGTAAGTTATTATAAGGAACATGTGTGTGTTGTTTGATAAGTGTGGTGAGTGATTACACTGAGATGAAACAGATAAAATATTTTAAATTATGTCTGGCCGTAATATTCTAAAGTATGCTTCAGTAAGTAGAATACATGTACTACAGATAGATTCATACTTTTTCTACTAATTGTACGGATTAAGAGTGAATCAAGAAAGAAAGTTACTGGATTTTTCAACTATTATTAACTGTTCAGCTGCCATGGTTTGAATCTGAGGCTGTCTTATGATACTATTAATGTCATTATTACATGTGTCAGACAGTTACACAATTCCTTTTAATGGTAGATTTTTTTTAGGTGGGTTACTTTATATGTTAGTTTTTCCCTTTTATTTCTTTCATTCCTTGTTGGGCATATTTGATGATCTGCTGGTAATTCATGTGTGCTTGCTTCTTGCGCATTCTTTATTCTCGAGAATATTTACAGTTCTATTCAATTTAATTCAAACTTCTTTAAAATGTCTGCCCATGTAGGAAACTAGTCGCAGATTCAAGCCGTTTTTGTACTGAATTACTACTGATCCTGGAGGTACAGATATGCCGCAAACATTACCCCCACAAAACATACATGTATGTACTCAGCTTACAATGTACATATATACACGTACAAATGTATGCCTTATACAGATGATTATAATGTACAGTTTTGCTTGAGTACATTGTTTGACTATGATACAAAAGGGGAATTATATTTATACGTTTTGTAAGGAAATGATACTAAATCTACCAACCTGTTATAGTATTGAATAGCATATTATCAGAACCAAATTACCTCTTTTCACTTTGCCTTTAGGGTTTGATTTGGTAAGACTCGAGAAATGGAAACGTGATAAAATCTATGAGAGTTGACTGTCATCACAACCTTGGCTAGACTATCATATAATTTAATTTAAACATTTTTTTTATTAACATATGTGCACTGACAAAATTGCAGTGTTTGTTTTGTAATTGATAGACACGAAGTTTTTTATATACGCGCATGTACTTTACTACAAAATCTATTTGTATGATATGAAAAGATATTGGTTGACACAGACCCCACTATATTGTACATCATAACAAGAGTTAATCAAACAATTGCTGGACATTTTATGCCCGTGAGCACTCTCTGTGATGTACATCATAATAATAGTATTAACAGCTGATGTCACTGTTAGACTGAAAGTACAATGTTGTAGCATGCATACTACAGCTCAGTATTTTGTGTGTGAGGTTATAGAATGCCAATAACAGAGAATGTGTATAGTAAAATTTTTACATGTTTGTCATGCACTTATTAACCTTTTCTTGACGAGACAAGTTTTAAATAATATGGGGACCCAATTTATATGAATATTTTCATAATTACAATAATATTACTTTATTAGGAAGTAACATTTCTTTAATTCCAGTCTAAAATGAAGTTGATATATGCCAAAAACTTACATAAAACAAGAATTTTGTCCAAACGATTTTGGCGGGAATGTTTTCAGTATTGAAGGGGTTGAATATTATTTTGGTTGGGTATATTTTTGGAGGGGAAACTTCTATCCTGGTATTAAAAATAACCAGGGAACAGAGATACATTGTAGATTTTACCTATATTGTACTTGTCACCTTAAACCGACACTAGCAGTAACTGGGGTATAATTTTTTTTAGAGCCAACCAATATTGTTAAAATATCTCTAATTAGCCATTGCACATTGTCAATTACATGTCTATTTCATCTATAAGTAGGGTAGTAACATGTTGGAAACATGATTCATTTGGGACCATTGGAAACAAAAATCAATTTAATGGGATTTATTTCAATAATACACCATACTAGTGTGTACTGCTACAGAAATAATATGTTACTCACTGATGGTTCAATACTGTGCAGGGTGTACAAATCATAATGTACTATATTACATCTAAGACCCCCCCCCCCCCCCCCCCAAAAAAAAAAAACAACAAAAAACAAAAAAAAAAAAAAACCCTTCCAATCGTAGTCAATGCAACTTTAGCAAAAAACACTATACCTGTACCTATGTACAAATGTATGCCCTGACATTGTCTCCTTTATTTGTGGCCGCATTTACATAATAACTGTGCCATGTAAAATTGTAAGGGGTCGTGTAGGGTCATGTGTGCCAACAACCATCAATTGTGTATAGGATATATATTTGATCAATGATCAAAACATCTGTTTGGCCTGTAACATGTCGATAAAGAGAATTACTTTTTAACACAGCTGAAAAGTGTTTGTTGCTTGGTTTTTGAACCCTAATGTGTGTTTTTGTCCCAAGGACTGTATGCAGGAAGTAAATTTCTCAAGAACTACATTATACATGTACTTGTACAAATGCAGATTTATTACTTTCATCAGTGCAATGCTGATGAACACCTGACTACACATCAAACAAGAATAAAAAAAATATTACCCCAGAAATCACTCTTACTTGTATAAAAAATATATCTCTACAAGTAAGTTGAAAAAATGAGAATTGTAATCACATTTGCAAAAACAATCCAAAATAGATTTTTGATAAGTATGCAATATGATTAAATTTTTTAATTCATTTTACAAATTATTCATTGTTGTGTTGTCAAGAGTGATTTAATTCAGTCAGAGTATTACGTTCAATAAATTGATATGGATGAACTGACAACATGTGATAGGAATAATTATAATCAGACTCTCATGTAGTCCTCTCTGACTTCACTTCATTGTCTGTTTTTACATCTAATATTAAATAATTTAATACATTCAATATATTTAGAAGTTGGAACATGTAGAAAATATATATTGAGTGAAACTAGTAATTTAAATTTTAAATGTTATACTGTTACAGTACAATTTTTGCGTGTTTCAATCACGTCATTACATGCATAATTTACTTGTATGTATTAATACCGCAGTAGCCGTACAATATATTCTCTAAAATTGTTAAAATACAAATAATTAGACATTGTACCTGTTATAATTTGGAGGCCAATTTCATCCATAATTAGCGCATTAACAGGTCGAAATTGTGATCGTGCTTGAGGGCGCTGATGTTACGGTGTGGACCTAAAAATCAATTTGATTGGCTTAACTCTACCATATTATATGTACAGCTACACAAATACATTTACTCACAGGTGATTCAATACTGTTCAGGGTGTATGATATTATGATTAAAGTCATTATATCTGCAAAACAATTTCAAAAAGTGCAGAGTACAACGTTAATTTCCAAGCGCATTTTGTATGTTGTAATTTGTTAGTGTCAGTTGATGTCTACCATTAATACATATGTAACACTGTGTACGTTGATGTACAGTTAAAAATAAAACTGGTATTTTTGCTGTTGATTATGCAAATTAGATAACTGAGATAAAATAGTTCGTATGGAAACAAACAGCTGCAGTATAAACCGGATCACTTGTGAAAGTAAAGTCTATATGCCCTCCCATCTGTCGAAGGCTGTGGGGTTCTGTCAAAATACTGACTAGTAGTATACAGGGGTGAACAAATCATTTTGTGAACTGTTGGTCCCCGGACCAGTGCTTTAAACAATCCAGTGGTCCTGCTGAAAGAATTAGTGGTCCCAGGTCCCGCTAATGTGAAACATTAAATCTTACCTATGAATCTGTATATTCAGACAACTTTTTAACACAGTTATTAACAGTAAAGCACTGGTCCAACGGACCAGACAAGGTAAAATTTGTGTGGTCCGCCCCAAAAAATCACTAATTCCAGACCCAGGACCAGTGGATTTGTTCACCCCTGGTATAGGGAGAATTGTACGCAATAGTAATGGCGCATATGGTACTATTACAATGTATATACCTATTGCCTGGCTATGATGGCACTAGTACATTTAGATGCCTATCACCCCAAGGGTATATACCAACAAATACCCTCCTGGTAGAAAGTGGATTAATAACTTGAAGAAAAAAAGAGGATTTTCATATGTTTACATTGTAGTCTCTTTTGATAATTTTTCAGGTTTTTACAAAATGCAGAAAAGAAAGATAAGAAGACTCCAGAGAAACCTTGTATAACTTTATCACATATACTCAGTACTGGAGACATGAAGTAAGTCATTGTAGATAGTCTTTTTTACTCAAGTTTTTTTACTCAAGTGAAAATAGTTACATAAAACCTTGATTAACCTGTTCTAGTATAATATTAATGTCAATGCATGTCTTCTGTGATATTACAGTAGTCTTCTCACATGGTTAGGACAGTTGATTGCAAAGTGGAAATGTCCGATATATTTTTTGATGTGTATGATAAATTACGTCATTGGTTTGTTTGTAAGTTTATATCACATTGACTTCAGTCAGTTGCAAGTGGTGGTCATGTTGGATTACATGTATGTTTGTTTTATTTTCAGCATCGTGGTGTTCTGTAAAAAAATGAGGTCTCTAAGAAACGATGTGCCAATCAGTGAGTCTGTGATTAATCACCTCATTACTATTGAGAGGAAATTCATAGTAGTGGCTCCTCTCTACAACAAATTTGAAAAGTAAGTGATTCAGATTCTTCATCGATAATTCCTCTGTTCTTGATTCTTTAACGCATGGTTTAAAGTTAGGCCCCAAAAAAAGAATTGTTTCTGGTCAGTTCACACGTCACTTAAATACCCTCGCGTTGGTCTTTTTTTGTGTGTGTGTTTGTCCAGCCTATGCAGTCTGCAGATCCGGGGGGGGGGGGGGGGGGGGGGGGGGGGGGAACACAAAAATAACCCTCCCTACTTCAGTGAAGACAACTGCAGAGCCAATCATGAACAAGCAAATGACATCTGCCCCACATACACACTTGCTCTAAAGTACTAAATAAAAAGAACAGTAACTGTCATAAATAGTAGATTTAGTGACAGGTTTGTTGAGAATAAAAAAAAAATAAATAAAAAAAATTCATTGTCACACCACTTTAGACAAAATGTCCTGACCAGAAACAATTCTTTTTTTTTTTGGGGGGGGGGGGGGGGGGGGCTTGTGAGAAACTTCTTACTTTGGTAGTCCCAGTGGGCTACCAATTTCTGAAATGGACATAGACCAGGGGTGTTGACCAATGGTCCCATATCCCTGAACTGAAAACAGAGGACCCACATCGGAAAAATGTGTGTCGTTAAATTTCTTGTTACTGAAACTTTTGTCCTTTAAATTGTTGCATAACCATCAAATGTCCAAGTGGGCTACCTACCAGCTGTAAACTGTGGTAGCCGCATGACAGTAATTGGTAGTCTGTAGACAGACGTGGGCATGCCATTAACTTTGAGTCCTGTAACCATTTCATCAATTCCAATGATATCAATTCTTACTCATCTTTGAACGACTTTTGTTTACATTATTAATAAAAAAAAATTCTTCTATCAGTTCATTGTATCAAAAAAAAATGTAATGTGGGTAAAAACTTTCATCGACTTAGTAAAAAACAGAAATACTAGTAGTTAAGATTTAGTCTCATTTCCTGCAACAGAGACATGTAAAATCGGTTTCAAGTCCTCAAATTTCCAGGGTACATTTGGTCTTTACATTTATTACAAAGTGTGTGAATTAAAATCATGTTTGTTATCCATATCAGCTGAGACTGGGTATATGTTTCATGTTTTTTAAAGGCCAATGATTCAATCCCAAGCTCTTTAATTTGTGCTGTTATCTTGTAAAGATTACATATGGATCATCTTTCTTGTTTTGGATCAACTCTTTCTATTACTTTGCCAACTTGACAACTGTTTTTCGCACCTAGATGTTAATCCTAGTCTAATCTGAACTGTTAAAGGCCAGGGTTTCAATACCAGGTTTTTGCATAGTGTTATCTTATCAATGGACCTGTAACCCGACCCCCACTTAGTTTTTCACTCCCGACCCTAAACTTTGTTTTACTTATTCAAGAAAAAAATAATAAAATCGCAAAAAATTGAAGTCTCATGAGAAATAGTGGATGTGGAAACTGACGTCAACTTAAAAAGACAATATAAAACTGTTCTTCCAATCTATAATGGCTGTACATCTGATGAGAAGAAACCAATAACACAGAGACCATATGGAAAACAATGGAAAACATAACTACCTGAACTAGACACTCACACATAAAAATATATACATGTAATAATGAAAAAAAATCTTCCTACCCCACCTATTCTCAAACAAGCATAATAAGAACCACAGGCCTAGGAATTTCATCAGATTATTCTTTTGTTATGGGCCGCATGTTTGATAGTTTTGCCAGACGTGTTTTTTCTTCCACATATTGATTTTAATGCTAATCCAAACTGAACCTTTAAACACCCTTTATCTCTCCTCAGAATCTACAACACTGTCTTCCAGGATGAACAGGATGAATTTAATAATGGTGCTAGGTCAAACAATCATGTCAGTCGGAGGAAGAAGACATGTTGGTCTTTATTTGTACTTGCCAAATGTAAGTAGTAGTAAAAATAAGTGTACTTGCCTGAGTTATTGTGGTTGAATTGTTAGAGATAATATCTCGCAATATGCAAGTTACCAGTTCAACTTTGCTTTTTATTTGTGAATGACTTAAGTATTTTGGGAAGATTTGAACTACTAGTGTGCCCAGTAATCCACTTTGCACAAATGGGAACCTGGTAGGATAGAGATTGTTTTGTGAAGGATTGAAACCAATGCATTTGATACAGAGGCTGCAGTGGATTGTGTGCTTCCCAGGAATCTGAGACATCTACAATTAGGGTCGTGTCATGGGTAATAATTCTCGGTACCTGAAATAGAATATTACTGCCTAGGCACATCATAAAAAATGATGTTTGATTTCTTGGTCGACACCATAACTTCCGCTCCACCCACTTCACATGTATTGCTATAGGCATGCTTGAGAATAAGTCAACCTTCTTGTTCTATTTTGACCCATTAGCGTGAGGTAAAATGATATTGTAGGTACTGAGAATAAGTCAACCTTTTTGTTCTATTCTGGCCAATTAGCATGAGGTAAAAAGCTATTGCAGGTACCGAGAATTGTTCAGTGCTAAGATCACCACAAGTTGATATTGCCGGTAAACATTTCAAAGAGGATTGAACTAGATATCGTGTGCTTAACATGTCATTTTTTTTTGCCAATGTACGTCTTGTATAGAGTGTAGTTAGAGTCTCAGCAACAGAAACTATTTCATTACAAAAGTGAAGGTAGTAACTGATTCAAAATAGAATGAGTAGAATATACTTAATCTCTCATTCTACAGATAACAATTGCCAGTGAGAAACATGTTGATTTTTAAAATTATTTTTCCATTAAATTGTTATTTTAGCTCTGATGCTGCCAAACTGCAATGAACTGGTTCTGCCATTTCAGTTATTACTGTGCTGTATAGACCATGCAATCCGAATGTCACCTACATTCCTTCTAAAGCCACCTTACAGTAAGTGATTTCCATCTACTACTAGAGCTAATGGCATGTCTGTATGATATATGTAGACAGTCCCTTCCAGGTTCCCAGGCCATGTCAGTATATATGCAGACAGTCCCTTCCGGGTCCCAGGCCATATCAGTATATATGCAGATAGTCCCTTCCAGGTTCCCACGCCATGTCTGCATATATGTAGACAGTCCCTTCCAGGTTCCCAGGCCATGTCAGTATATATGCAGACAGTCCCTTTCGGGTCTCAGGCCATATCTGTATATATGCAGACAGTCCCTTCCAGGCTCCCAGGCCATGTCTGCATATATGTAGACAGTCCCTTCTGGGTTCCCAGGCCATGTCAGTATACATGCAGACAGTCCCTTTCGGGTCTCAGGCCATATCAGTATATATGCAGATAGTCCCTTCCGGGTTCCCAGGCCATGTCAGTATACATGCAGACAGTCCCTTCTGGGTTCCCACGCCATGTTTGCATTTGCATAAACCCAATTTTCACCCCTTCACCTCATATCCAGGTAAATTATTAATTTGACAATATACGTGTAATGTGTGGATAAGGAAAAAATAGGATTGGTTGTATGTTTTATTATTCCTTTCAAGTTAAAGTTGATAATTGTAGAGAAGGTAAGATCCTTCTCTGTAGTGAGAAAAAGTCTTTAGCCTAGGGAGTTTTTTGCATGAAAAGTCCTTGGCCTAGGGAGTCTTTTGCATGAAAAGTCTATGGCAACTTAAAGGCTTTTAATATACTTTATATCAAATGGGATATGAGTGTATAGTAGTGTCAAAGCTGACTTTATGTATTCTCCACATACAAATATTTAAAAGATTTGTTCTTTTCCAAAACTGTGTAAAATTATAAGTTAGCACATCTCAATAACGTAGCTGAGTGTCACAATGGTCAATTATATAAACTTATTACCTGGCTATGAGGGCACTAGTAAACATCTATTCCCACAAGGGCTGTTATGCAGCAATTACTTCAACCAAGGGAAATAGTCACTATGTAACAGCTCGAGGGGTAATACAAGTCTCTTTATGTAGTTCCAACATGCTGTGCCAAATGTTATTAATCCAATTCATTTATTTACTTTCCCTGTATGGAACAAGTGCCAACAAGTTCCACTTGTTGATGCTCGTCTGTCACCAGTTGTACATGTGAATGCAAGACTATCCTACCTGAAGTAGGGTCGAGGAGTAATTACTGAGCTAGGTGTAGACAGAGTAATTGGCAATCACGTTTAGTCCTGTATTGTTGACTTTTGTAGTCCATAGAATAAGTGCAATTATCACACTGTCCCATCCCTTGACGTTTGTGACACTGGTAATTGGTTTTCTCAGATAGACACAAACTAAATCTATTGTTCTTCAATGTGGTAGATTACACAAGTGAGTGGAGCGGTTCCTCTGTTGTGCCATTCTAATCACCCTGTGATCAAGACAGTGTAAACATGGAAGTCCCAAAAACACTACACTGCAAGTTTATGGAGCTTGAACTCCCTACTGAGACTATAGTATAATTACCGAGGTGAACGAACGAACATCCATTCAATAGCTTATCACTGTTGTATCAACATGTTGTGACAATAGTTTTAGTTTGTGTCTATCTTAGTAAACCGAAGGCTCAATTACCAGAGTAATAACATATGCTGTTTTCCTTCTTTCCTCAGACACTGCTCAGAGTAACCACTATGCAACGTCTGTTGTGACAGAGAGTAACAGTAACAGTTTAAGACTACTATGTGAAGAATCTAATTGTGATCATAGTGATGTTATTACAGTTCTCAGGGAGTACTGGCAGAAATTCTTACAAAGTATACCCACAGAGAAATTACATCAAGGAATTGATGGCCTGCCAGAGGTATGTACTTCTAGAAGTTTGTGTGTCTTAGGGTAAGAATTGATGGCCTGCCAGAAGTATGTACTTCTGGCAGTTTGGGTGTCTTAGGGTAAGAATTGATGGCCTGCCAGAAGTATGTACTTCTAGAAGTTTAGGTGTCTTTAAATTATAGGGTAGTCTAACTACTAGACCCTCGGGTAATTCTGCTAACGTTAAAAGTGACCACAGCTCGTATAGTGCCAAAGGCCCTAACAAGGGTGTGCCACACTATGGTGCTGTCATCCACAATTTTTGTTCGACAGTCTTCCAAGTACACATCAGAGGTCTTGTGACATGAGTAACCTTAGGGCTGCTCTATAGGTGGGAGGGGGTGGGGGTGGGGTGTAAGTGTAAGTTCCACATCATCAAATTAACACCCTGCTAGTAGAGAGATTAACAGAGCATACAAGAACAGGATGGCCATGACATATCACTTCCCACTGGTGTCTCATTCTTCATTGTGCATAAAAGTGATTGTAAGCGATACTTCCTGTACTCATAATTATTAGAACTATTTGATGAATTTTAAAACAGAATACATCCTGTGAATTAAAAATGAACACAAATGTGACTTCATGGGGTCACCAGGGAACACTGGCATGGAATATTAAGCTGCACTGATATTAATTTTCTGGTCTTTCAAACATAGTTTTTCACTAGATCCTAGTGGCATCTGATGTTGTTCTTTACAAATCAGCTGAAGTATATTTTGAAATGCTTCTCAGATAAATTTGATAGCAAACAAGGAGATTTTGCACCAAATATGCTCTTGTATTCACTTGCGAGAAACTCGCTGGTTTCATGCAAAAATGACTCCCTAACAAGAAATAAACACCTTACATCTTCAAGTTTCAATGGTGCACAACTAAAACAGGGATGTGGCATTGTCATCTCACTCTTGTATACTGTATTTAAAGTTGCCATAGGGATCATTATGACAAATTATAATGGATATTTATTTTGGATTTTATATTCAATAAACACCTCTACTATGTTTTTAATACTTCATTAAAAAAAACTTGTCAAATATTAAAAATGTGTAAAATATTTTGCTATTGCATGTACAATATCAAACTTTTTACACTTTTTTTTATAGCTTTTCGTAATTTATTGAGTTACAAACACAGATTCTGTTTCACATTGTTTTGTCAAGTAGGAAAATATTATAGAGTTGTAATTTAAAAAAAAAAATCCAAAATCCAACCTACAAAAATACAAAATACCAACCCATAACGCCCAAGTAAAGCGTTTTCTGTATGTACCACAATCGTTTATAGCGGCCATATCAAGTGTAAAAGTATAATGTTTCATTTGCTAATTGACCACATTAGAAAGGCCACATGCTATGCTTGTAAATAATCCAATGAAACAGTATACTTTTACACTTGATATGAATGCTATAAATGGGGTGTAGCACATGGAAAAAGTTCTTTACTTCAGTGTTACTCATTGTATCAGCAAATGAAACAGTATACATTTACACTTAATATGAATGCTATAAATGGGGTGTAGCACGTGGGGAAAGTGCTTTACTTCAGTGTTACTCATTGTATCAGCAAATGAAACAGTATACATTTACACTTAATATGAATGCTATAAATGGGGTGTAGCACGTGGGGAAAGTGCTTTACTTCAGTGTTACTCGTTGTAATATGAATGCTATAAATGAGTGTAGCACATGGAGAAAGTGCTTTACTTCAGTGTTACTCGTTGTAATATGAATGCTATAAATGGGGTGTAGCACGTGGGGAAAGTGCTTTACATCAGTGTTACTCATTGTAAATACCTATTAGTCAACTATATGGCCACTTTAATCTAGTGATCCGTACTAATTTACATCCAAATTTCCTATACCAGTAATCCAAACACTGATTATCTGAATTTCAGTTCACCAGAACTCATTTCCATGATGGATCCCATGCACTTCTATTCCGTTCCTGTTTGTTTTCAACATGTACAAACGTTGTGTTGACTAGAAAGAGCTCAAATTACTTGAAATATCAAACAGTGTACTAGTCATTGTTTGTACTATGTACATTGTTTGATGTTCTTGTGTAAACAATTCAAAAAGGAAAAGGAACCCATTTAATGATTATTTATCGATGTGTGTAAACTTCTGTAGCATGTTTCAGCAAGTTCAACAAATAGATAAATGTATATCGAGAACAAAAATTACAGGGAAAAAATTTCAGTTATAATTTGAGCTGTTATCATTTGCCTGTAATGCACACGTAAATAGGAAACCTTATAATGACCTTATAAGTAAACCAAATGTTCGGTTGTGAATTAAATTTAATTAACTTATGTAATGATTGACCTTCCCGGGTCACGTTTTACTGTATGAGGCACATTCAAGGTCAGTAAATTCATTTTAAAATATTTGGAATCAAAATTATTTTCTATTGTAGTTGAATTTCCTGCTGGAACAATACCAGGAAGTACACCACGTTTTGGGAGATTTTGATGAAATACTGTTTTTGGATCATGATCCACATTTAATGCCAACTATAAATAGAAGGTAAGTTTTCATAATCTAATATACTCTATTAAATAAATGTAATTAGCACAACTGAACTGAGGTTTAGTAGTGCTATCCTATAGGCGTAGTGTAGTGTAGTGTAGTGTGTGTGTGTGTGTGTGTGTGTGTGTGTGTGTGTGTGTGTGTGTGTGTGTGTGTGTGTGTGCGTGCGTTCATGCGTGTGTGCGAGTATGTATTTGTATGTGTGAACATTACTTTGGGTGTGTAGATAGACAATTGTTCAAATGAAATTGATTGCACAAGAGATGTGCATTTAGGGTCATAAAATGTTTTAAATTACCGCATAATTTTAGTATGTGTGACTACGTATTGCATTACTCAAGGTTATTCACATTTATTAGTAGACAAAAACTTATCTGTTTTAAAGGTATTAATTTTTCTGAAAATTTGTGTAAAACAGAAATTTGAATGAAACTTAATTGTATATTTTGCATTGTAAGCGTAATTAAATATATGTATTCCTCTCTAAGGTTGTCACACATGTAGATGATGCAAACTATTAATTTTGTTAAAACAATAATTATATGATATGTAATGTTATAATGATACTTTATTCCAGAATTGTAAAGAATTGACAAAACAATATGGAAAAGGAGAAAACGGAAAATAGTTGTCGAGTCCGTACTCCATTCACTCTTACATTATATTGTGTTAAACTCATTCTGGGCAAACTGTTCATATGTAAATTAACTGAAATAACTCAAATAAAACAAAAACAAAAATACACATCAACTAAACTCCTGTGAAAACACAACTATAACAACACACGAAACATAAAATAACGACATATATCTTATTCGATAGACTGAAGGTGTTTTTTGTACATATTGTTTATGAATAGATAATTTTTGTATTTTTGTTAATTATCCTGTGTCTCACATCTTGATGTACTAGCTTCACCTTTGGTTTCTTTAAACCGAAGACCAACTGTCTATCGATTAATATTTGAATTATTTCACTATGATATGCACTTAATACTATAATGTATTTTGTATATGTATGTGTTCACTTATGATGAACTGTCCACAGAGAGAATGCATCTTATGGTATGCTTTTATCATACATGTCCAATATATATTTATATAGCTATTGAGTCATTTGATCTAGGAGGCATACTTTAGGACAGTAGAAAGTTTAAACATCTAAAATAACTTGTCCTTGCACTAATTCCACTCATTTAAATGTCATGAAAAGTAGAATGGTTTCATCGGCCTGAACAGGAACTACTCTATGACACAGGCTGTAGATAAACAAGTCTAGAGGTCATCCCCATCATACCAAAGGTCTCTGAACAATAGCTGCTTGGTAAATTCGTGCTTCACATCATAATTAGGACCAGATTTTTGGCAAAAACAGAACATATGATTTATGTAGGCATCAGCTTTGCATTGTTCAACAGTAACCAAGGCTATTACCACTGTAACCAGTACATGAGAGTAATTATTGAAGATTTGGCATATTGCCAGAACAAAGAACTGTATTGTTACATTGTACCACATTGTTAGTAAAGTGTGATACATTGTTTCAAATCTGTTAATAGTTTGCAAGCAATGGTTTCAAGGAAACCAAAACAATCTGCTACATTGTTGTAATCTTGCAACAATGTATCAGGTCTGTCCTTGTAACATAAACAATTTGCATTTATCACATTATACTAAAAATTGTTATCTGGTCTAATCTCATTCCATTTTTGTTACATTTCTGGTTTTCACATACAGTAATGAGTTATTAACTGTACATGAACAAATGAAATACCTTACTTTGAACATGAGTAACCTTCAGTTTTCAGATTTTTGCAGTTGATTTAAAATGATATAACAAGGTATTTGATAATCCATAAATGCTGTAGCATCATTCAAGTTATATTTTTATTGTAGGTGAATCAAAGGTGATGGAACTACAGAGCTTACGATATAAAATGAAAGAACAAGATGTTTGGCAAAGCAATTTACAGTTAGAATTATTCATGTGTGGTAACTGTTGTTGAGTCAGAAGTGATGGAACTTCAAGGCTAAAACTAACGATTCCAATCACTTCATGAATCATTAAATGTAATTAATGTTAATTGTCTCTCCTTCTATCACTAGCTCATCAGATGTCAATGTGCCAGTGTCCTCCACTAGTAGTAGACAGAGAGAAGCTGTACCACCTACACCAATTAGGTATGTCTGTCTACATCTGAATTTATGGACAAACAGAGATGCATACATTACTTCGCAGAAAGCTGTTGTTCTCGAACTGATTTAAATACAATGCACATAGATGTAGACATTACAAAGCTGACTGAATAAAATGAATGGCTAATTTACGCTTTCACACTGTTTCATTCTTTGTCATGGTCTACTGGCAAGAAGGTTAGAGTGGAAATAAAAATAGGTTTAGAGTCCTTAGCATAACCCTGATTTGCCTCTGTTAGAATGTAGCAGAGTAGACTGACTACTGTATAGATACATATTTGTATTGAAACTAGGGAGTTGGGATTACATTTAGACTCCCTAGCATAACCCTGATTTGCCTCTGTTAGAATGTAGCAGAGTAGACTGACTACTGTATAGATACATATTTGTATTGAAACTAGGGAGTTAGGATTACATTTAGACTCCCTAGCTTAACCCTGATTTGCCTCTGTTAGAATGTAGTAGAGTAGACTGACTGTACTATAGATACATATTTGTATTGAAACTAGGGAGTTAGGATTACATTTAGACTCCCTAGCTTAACCCTGATTTGCCTCTGTTAGAATGTAGCAGAGTAGACTGATTACAATAGATACACATTTGTATTGAAACTAGGGAGTTAGGATTACATTTAGACTCCCTAGCATAACCCTGATTTGCCTCTGTTAGAATGTAGCAGAGAAGACTGACTGTACTATCGATACATATCTGTATTGAAACTAGGGAGTTACGATTATGTTTAGACTCCCTAGCTTAACCCTGATTTGCCTCTGTTAGAATGTAGCAGAGTAGACTGACTGTACTATAGATACATGTTTGTATTGAAACTAGGGAGTTAGGATTGTAGGCACAATAATCTGTGTCCTAATGTATCATGAGTCTAAAACCCAATGTTTGAATGCCACAGTCCTGCATTACCGCCATTTTATCATTGGAGATGTAAGGATTCAATATAAGATCATTCTTTTATTTAGTGCTGTCTTCATTTTTGTTCCCAGATCACGCTAATTGTTACTTATTTCTTCTTGATTTCAGAGCTGCCATGAACACAGTACAAGCTTTACAGGCCATGTTGAATCAGGCCAATGATATACCCACTCCAGGACTAGTTAGATACTTTACAGTAAGTAATACCTACCCCACAACTAATAAGTTATGCTACTGTGACAGTAAAACACAATGAAATACAATACAATACAATAAAATACTATATAATTTTATTAATCCTTTTAAGGAAATTTCACTGTCTGCCAGGAAAAACAAAACTAATGCATAATATAATTTTGTTACAAAGTTAGACAACATAAAAGAACAGAACAAGAACTCAAAAAGCACAGAATTATGTTCTTCACGTCCATTTATATTCCTGGTACGGTAAAAAAATATTAATGTAAACTGAGAGTCTTTTGAGATGATTTGCAATAATGACCACTAGAGGGCGTTATCCATGTGCAGCTATACAAGTTCTTCTGTCAATGAATGACTGACTAGAAATTTTAACATCTGTACAGTAGTGAATCATGTTTTTCAAGCAATTAATACAGAAATGCATGTAAGTGAAGATACAACGTCATTCATCAACTGAAATATTTTGTTTATTTTACAGAATTGTCCAGTCAATCCTTCATCTGAAATAGAGAAGAGGATTGTAAAATTACAGCAGGATTTTATTGCCAGGTTTCTGAGTGCCTCTGGGCCACAGTACAGAGAAATTGCTAAGAAACGATGGCAGCTAGCACTCAGGCTGTACTATAGAGTCATGGAAGCTATGCTGAAATCAGTAAGTCTGGATTCTTACTCCCCTGATGATTGAATCTTCCTGTCAATGACTCCAATCAATCAATCAATCAATGATTCCAATCTTTCAGTCAATCAATCATCCAGTCAGTCAATCAATCAATCACACACTCACTCACTCACTCACTCACTCCAATAATCAATCCAATCCAATCAATCAATCAGTCCAGTCAATCAATCAATCAGTCCAATCAATCAATCAATCAGTCCAATCAATCAATCAATCAGTCCAATCAATCAATCACAAATTAATTTACAACCCATTAGACTCCAAAACCATTGTTCTGTTCAATGGTGTCTGTAAGGGTCAATCTACAACATTTGTTTTTAACCTTACGTGTCTGTAGTTTGTTCTTGAAAGTGTTCAGATTTGATGATTGCTATATATCTGATGATAAAGAATTCCATAGTCTAGGTGCACAGTTTGAAAATATACAGCTACCATATGTCTTGGTCTTGAATTATGTTGAAAGATGGAGAACGTGTTGATGTGCAATTTTGAAATAGTTTGTAAATATATTTACATATGTGATATATTTCTTCACTTAATCTTAATATATTTCAAAGATTTGTTTCTATTATCTTTCTCTCTTTGTTATTGATGTTTTCAAATTAGATTTTTAAAAAAAAATCATTTTGAGATTAATTTATAATATTTTTGCAATTGTTATTGTCTTACAGGAAGAAGAGAGACTGTCAATGACTGACTTCAGTACATTGCTACATAATGATACATTCCATAAATCCTTATTGGCTGCTTCTGTTGAGGTTGTCATGGTTACATATGGTGCTACATGTAAGTTACTTACACACACTTTTCCCCTTTCAATATACATCTTATTTGTATCAGTTTAGAGCTGTAGGTGATATAAATATAAATGTCACCTGTTAATATACTTGCACTGAGACAGTGATCAACTACATACCACAATATTATTTTGATTTTGTGTCATAGCGTGTAGATCTGTACAGATATGTGTCGAGTTACTTTCCTCTAACAATGTAGGTACACTACAACGTCTTGCAGCATTCCTATTTCATGCCATGATAACTCAAAAAGAAGCTACCAGTGTTATGTAACAGTTTCATTGCCTTTTATAGTACTGTTTTATTGTAATAATTGTCTGTTGTATCTTTGGGCCGATGGCCTCCGAATACGGAATATTAATATTTATCCTTAGTCACAAAGTTAAATGTTAAAATATTGATAATTTCTAGGTGAAAATTAGTGTAGTAATCTTCAGTGTGTCACCAACTGTAACAACTTTGTTTTGTTTTGATAAATAGACCTATGTACATAAGATATTGTGGCAAGTAATTGATTATGTAAATTTGTAGTAGCGGCTCCTAGGCGATTCTAATATGTACTGACACAATAGCAAATACATGTCCATGGCAATGACTTTCACTGATTAATGAATGCGGAACAAGTTTCATTTCATGACAATCACATGAATATTACGGATTTAAAATCATGAAATAACTCTCAAACATACAATTTATGAAAATGCCTTTATTTCTCAGAGTGGTTTTCCCCTTTAACTTAGAATGACTTTCAGTATTATTCTTACTTGAGTTAATACATTTGTCTTCCCTTCTGTTTTCCAGGGAATTCTGCCTTATCCATAGATTCAGAGATTACTTTTCCGGGAATACTGAATGTGTTCTGCCTGAAAGGATTTGATTTCTACAAAGTATTAGAAAGTTTTGTGAAAGCTGAGCCGAAATTGACCAGAGATGTAATCAAGGTAAATGAAGTCCCAATAGATGGAAATTTTTACTTATGTTTATGACATTTTTGTCGTTTCAAAAAGCACCCAACTTTTCCTGCAATTGGTTTTAATATATAATATTCCGGTTACCCACATTGCAGTCATTTTTAAAAGAGGTGCCACAAGAGGGCACCCCATCATAGGAAAAATAAGACCTAAATCACATTAGCAAGTACAATGTTCAATTATTTGAAAATACATCAAAAATAAATAATCGACCCAAAACAGAAATCTGTTCCTTTTTAATACAGCAGCTACTTTCTCTGCCATGAATAGAGTTAGAGAGTGTGAAAGTGTACCGATGTACAAAGTTGATCCTGCAAAATATGGAATTCTCGTCTGTAAGGTACGCTGTGACAGGGCGCCCTCACACAACGGTTGGCTAGAGCAGGCCAGTGAGGGCAGAATGACACAACATACCTTACAGTCTAAGTTGCAGACATACATGTACATACCACAGAAAGAAGATGACTTGTAACTTATATTTATGGTTATATTTATAGGAAGATTTTTAACTGTTTTCTGGAAAAAGTCAGCTTAATACATGTAAATGCTGTTTTTGTAGATTGCATATTTCAAATACTATAAATCTCCATGACTACATTAAACTGTGTGTACATTTTTAAAAGAAAGTCATTTTCTTCTTTTTTCTTTAACAGCATCTCCAAACCATAGAAAGTCATATCTTAGAATGTATTGCTTGGCAATCTGATTCACCACTATTTAAGTTTGATGCTGTCAAACTAGCCACAGTTGCAGCTACCTCAAAGGTATGTACATAGGTACAAGGGTGACCACTAATAACCTTTCCATGTGACCTTGTACATTCTCTGGTCCCTGTATACATTCACTGGTCCCTGCCTACATTGTATACATACATACACAGGTGACTAGTAATGGTAATTTAATATGACAGATCCAAAATGGTGATTACTAGTTAACTGTTGTCTCACATGAACTGATAAGTCACATGATGATGCAGGGACCAACGAACTACAGTATTTACTTTCAGTGTGACCAGGCCCTTTACATACAACTCGTAACCTTTATGTGTGACCTGTGACCTTTCAGTATAACTTCTGACATGAATTTCCTCTACTGTCAGAATTGAGAAATGATAAAAATTTTCTTTTCATTTTTAATGACTAACAAAAACAGATTGCATTCAGAAATAACAGCATTTCACTTGTCTACACAAACACTGTAAATTTGAAGAATTGTAAAAAAAATCCCAGAAACGTTTTGATATAATTTGTATGTGTGTTGCAGATTCAAGACAATCCGGCTGGTAATATGAGTCCATCAACTACTACAGCAGCAGATATGTACCTCTCACCCCTCAAAATCAGATCACAAATGAGAACCCCTCCCCATACCAGACCAACCTCTTCATCATCATCATCAAGAGACAGCTCTCCCTTACAAGGACCAACTACAAGTACCTCAAACTCAGGAGTACATACATCACAGTATGCAGCAAGTGAGACTCAAAACAGCACCACAGTCCCTAGGTCACAGACGCTGAATTTATTCTTCAATAAAGTGTTAAAACTGGCCTATGTTAGACTGCAAGCATTGTGTAGAGAACTACGTGTTGAAAATGAGTTGGTAAGTGTGATATTATGACAGAAACTCTAATCTTACATGCATCCCTTATGCAAGTAGAAGTGTGGTGTATTTGGGTATTTGCATGAGTGCTTGCAGATTTCTCTTTCATGAGTTATGCAATAATGTTGTTGATGTTGCACTGGAGTGCAAGTAGCACTTGTAAGCACATAGTGTTAATACAAAAAGAGACAAAGTCGAACAATAAGTAGACAAAAATTGGTATATTTTTTATTCTTTTTGATTTTTTTTTTTTTGCCTATGTTTATTAACAGGAACGATACATATGGACAACAGTTGAATACTGTGTGATCAACAGACCAGAATTACTCAAAGACAGACATATGGACCAAGTAAGTTGTGCAAGAATTATACAAACTATACAACCAGAGACAAGCAAGCATTTACAAGATGAACTTCTTACAAACACGGAAAGGAAACAAATGAATTGGATTAATACCACTTGGCACAGCATGTTGGAAGTGCAGTGACAAGTATTTTGTCACATTTGATAAGAACAGTTTTATGGCCACTTTAATAACTAGATCACATTCATTAATGAAGTTCAAGTTTTCCTGACATTTTCTTGTACAAGCAAAGAGGTCATAAAACTGTTCTTATTAAACCATATATGTCACACTTCCAACATGCTGTGCCAAGTGTTATTAATCCACTCCAGTTGTCTACTTTCCCTGTTTGTAATACGTTCCGCTTGTAAATGCTTGCTTGTCACTTGTTATACTAAATTTATACAGTTATCAATTTATTATTACGATGCTCACGGTTCATATTTTAACAATCTAGCGTTGATTTTTATTCTTGTACTTGTAGATAATTCTATGCTGCATATATGGAGTAAGCAAAGCTGCCGATAACGAATTGAGATTTAAAGATATCGTAGCTTCATATCGAAGATTATATCATTCCTCACAGTTTGTAAGTATTGGCTAATTTCTGTGCTATATTTGGATTGGGATCAGTGTTATCAGTATTTATAAAAGATTGTGTTCATATAGGCTTCAGAGATTGGCTTGTAGATTTTACCACATGGTATGGACTATGACCCATAAGTACCTTAATTTGCACGTGGAGGTGCTATTCACATTCTTTATTTCCTAAGGCATTATTCACCTAGCATGGAAGTCTTATTGGGGATTTTCTTTGACTATGAAAAGAGTATGTGCCTGAGAATGTGATGTTTTATAAAACACTTATTGCCTGGCCTTATTTGGGCACAAGCAGATGTCTATTACTTCTCATGCTGTTGTGTAGCAAGTATTTCCATTGGGAGATAGTTCCTACATAACAACAGTGAATTTGGTACATTATTACTGTGGATAATATGCTGTGGTGTATTGTTGCAATGGCTGATACACTGTGATACATTGTTGCAGTGGGTGATATGGTGTGGTACATTGTTGCAATGACTGATACACTGTGGGACATTGTTGCAATGACTGATACACTGGTACTTTGTTGCAATGACTGATACATTGTGGAACATTGTTGCAATGACTGATACACTGTGGTACATTGTTGCACTGACTGATACACTGTTCTATATGCATATTAACATAACTATTGACACAACTCCATTGTTTTCCTGTTATTCCTTTCATTAGGTTTATAAGTCAGTACTAATAGAAGGAAGAGAGCATGATTCTATCATTGGATTTTACAACAGAGTATTTATGCCAGCAATGAAGATATTCATACTCCGCTTCCAGCCAAATAGACTGGTAAGTTTACACTAAGTGTTTAAAGAGAAAGATTTTCGTGGATAAGTTTGGGCAAATGAAGCAAAACCTATCATGACCTCTCTTACTGAACTTTGATCAACTTTGAAGCCACCTGTTATTTGATTTGATTATTGACAGCATCAAAATTATCACCCAAGGGCCAGTAAGATATTTCACTCAGTAAGACATTTCTTCAAGACATAGAATATACTGAGCTACAAAGATTCTATTGGTTGATACATCGGGGTTGGCAGAATTTGACGTCTAAGAAATGAAAAACACAGACAATTACTGGTTTCCACTAATTGTCGGTGAACAACCAAACTACCGAAAATCATCATTTTTTTGTTGACCTGTATCTTTGACAAAGTTTTCTGTTTTATTATTTTTCAGAAACCAATGCTGTCCCCTATTCCTACCAAGTGTCAGACTGGTCTTACCTCTCCTACTGTTATTAGGTAAGTTAGAAATCTGGTCTTCAAAGTTCCTTGCAAACTAAGAAGTATAAGAAGTTTTATTGTATGCTTATGTGCCCTCTGTTCATAGACTTGGTGAATTATCAACCAAAAAGACAGTTCAAATTTTAAGCACTGCAGAACTATTAGTAACTTCTTTCATTATACAACTTTATAAGTAAAATAACAAAAAAATGTAATCTAACAAAAAAGGTCGTATTAAAAGGATTTAAGCATTCACATAGCAACCTCTACCCTACCAGGTCCCCAATTATAGCTAGGTTCACTGAGGCACAGGTTCAAATCTTGCCCAAGGACTTCATCCATTCAGAAACAAATGACAGCAGTGAGGCTTGATCTGACAACTTACAGATTTCAAGCTGCCCACTCTAACCACTCAACCATCATTACTCCAGTCAAATCCATAGTATAATTTTAAAGTAACATAATTCATCCATTGATTTGCAGTGTGCCTGGAAGAAGTAATTTTTATGTCTCACCCATGAAGGAATCACCTTTCAAGAGTCCCCGTCCAAAATGTGAATTTACCTCGCCAAGCCAAATGACCCCAAGGTCAAGGACATTGTACAGTTTTGGTGAAGGCCCAGGGGTAAGTGAAAGTCAAAGATATTTTTAGTGCAACATGGAAAGCAGAATCTTTTATTTCATTCGACTTAAGGATGTATTTATATAGTAGATCATTTTGTTTAATTAATGGAACCGTTCCATGTACTATTGCAGAATTTGGATAAACAGATTCAGTACCACGTATTTTGAGATTTGTGAAATGTATTTGGTTGTATATTTTAGTCTGCAGAGAAGTTACAAAAGATCAATGAGGCAATGAGAGCTGTCAAGAGATCAACAGAAAGTAGTACTGCTTTGAAGTCACAGAAAAGACTCAAATTTAATGACCCAGAAGAGAATACAGAACAAGAACAACAGCATAATAATAATTTGTAAGTAACCATATCTTTGTTTTGTCTTAATATATTTGTTGTTTACTTTTTGTCCTACGGTGTCTGTGTTATATCTCCATACTCTTTCCCTATTATTATATCTGACTGATTATGTACATATAGTCATGTATATTCTGTATTTCTTCCCCTACCCCTTCCAGTCGCTGTCTCTCTGTGTCTGTCTGCCTGCCTGTGTCTCAGTCTCTTTCTCTGTCTGTATCTGTCTGTTTCTGTCTATGTATGTCTGTCTCTCTTTGTCTCACTCTGTCTGTTTCTGTCTCACTCACACACACATACATACACACACACACACACACACACACACACACACACACACACACACACACACACACACACACACATTTAGTGCATAGACCATTAATGACATTCATACCTTTTCTTACACAGGTCTACAACTACAAATGGTGTCAATCATAAAGGTACACAGTCTGGTCTTCAGATGTCTACCAGTAATAATAATAACGGCACTACTCATGTCTTACAACGCAAGCTGAATATCATAGGTACGAAAATTCATATTCATATTTCCAAATATTTATCAAACCAATAGACTAGCTCTATTTCTATCAGACCATGTTTCTGTTTCTTGTGTAAAAGATAGGATAGTCACAATACAAAACTTCTATTTGTTTATTCTCCATATATTAATTCAACCAAACGCAGCTGAGTTGCCATGACGATATGACATCATCACATGAATTTGCATATTTCTACATATTCTTCTAATGTGCTGTGTGGCCTTTACCAAGGGTTACCTAGTCAGTTCCAGCCTACCATCCACATCCATCTAATCCTGCCCAGGAGCCTCACAGTGAACACCTACCAGTTCATATATAGCTGGTGCTCTATCAATATAGGCATTTTGTATAATTCTGAAAATTTTCTTTTTCATTTTTCAGCCTCAGAACGTCGTTCTGTGAAAGCCAATGGTAAAGCTTCCAAGAGATAAATAACGACAAATGTGTCTGCTGCTCATACATACATACACAATCTGCCTTATTAAGCTGAAAGTTTTTCTTACAAGGAGTACAGTCTTTCATGGTATTTTTTCAAAAGAGTGCTAAAGCATACAAAACTTGTCAAGAGTTCAATTTTTTAAAAACTAACTTATTGTTACTGATTGAAGTATGCCAAATTTTGATGCTAGGATGATATTTTATGCTCAGTGTTGATTGAAGTAGTGTCAGATTTTCAATGCAGTAAGATGTAGGAAACTTGAGACATTTTCCTCAAAATCTTACCATTTTATTTGGTTATTTTGCTACTTTGTGAAGGAGAATCAGATATTCAATGAAGTAAGATGTAGGAAAGTTGAGACATTTTCCTCAAAATCTTACAATTTGATGTGGTTAATTTGCGACTTTGTGAAAGTTTTTCTTAGGATATTTGATGCACTGAGGAATGTGTAAAGCTGTACTAGCAGTAATTGGAACTTTTTCTGAAACCGTTTTGTTAGATATAATGATTTAAAACATACACCCTGAACAGTATTCATACAATGTATTTGTGTAGCTATACACATGATATTGTACAATAAATCAATACGTTAATTTTTGGGTCTGCGCCTTAAAATCGGTGTCCCAATGCGACCATGATTTCAACCCGTTGTTGCACTACTTATGAATACAGATGACCCGTACTTAACATGTACAATGTCTAATTATTGGTATTTTAACAATTTTCAGTGAAAATATTGTTGTTTATCTTGTCGAAAAAATAATATGGTAACCATAGTTACAGCTAGTGCAGGTTTAATACACATCAGTGATTAACATCAGTAACTTGTTAACAGAGATGATGTAGAAATATTCCAATGATGTAATTTCGCGGGTAAAAAAAAGTTTCCACTATGAAATAGAAGGTGGAATTTATGCAAACTTGAAAAGACCAAACATGATTTTTCCAAAGAAACTAAATTTAAAAAGGAGAGTGTATGTTGAAAGAGAAGTGAACTATGTGGTGTTACGTGTATCAAGAATGGCCAGTAATGACAGGTTTCAAAGTTTTATACCTAGTCAGTTCTTTGAAAAGAAGTTTTGATAGTCAAAAGTCAGAAGTCAATGGAGTGAAGTTTGTTTAAAGACTTGGGAATTTGTAAGGGATAATTCCAAGACTTTTGTTACAACCATATTACCTGAATAGTTTTACCAGCTAAGGATTTGTCACAACCCCAACCAAGGATATAGTAATCCCGTCTGACTTGCTCCTTGTACATTGCTTGGGCCAGCATAGGGAACTTGCAAACCCGCCATCTTTAATATCCTGAACGTTGCATCATGAGAAATGTGATGATAAATATGATTAAAGAGTATTGTAAACAATTGTGTTACATTGTTTGTAACCACAAATAATGTAGTCATGGTTACCATGACCATTGTAGGAGGTTTATTGTATCGATAGCTCCAGATTAGGTATTGCAATAACTACAGATATCCCATAGTCCTTTGTGTCTGAGCATGCTCAGTCTGGATTGTAAGTTCCCTATGGTCTATGCACAATGTTGCATATGTACAGAATATGGGTTGTGACTTAAGTCAAATTTGTTTGTTCATTTACTTAGTTCACCAATATATGTAATCAGATAATGAACACTATAATGATAGAAATTGTCAAATTTTTAGCAATCCTGTCAAGCTAATTAGCTGTAAGACAACGACATTACCAAATGTTTTGTTTTGTTTCCATCCATTCTTTGATGTCAACAACAATGGTATAGTTTAATTGTCATCCAGTACACACATCTGGATGAAGTGCTATTTGTTTGTTTATTCGTTTGTTGACAAACATTGTGTGTTGCATCACAGTCACTGTTCAGACCGTTTTCCCATCATCACATCGAATTTAGTTTTAAATGATGCCAGAGTTCACTGCATGGGAGGAAAAAAGGTCTTCATGTAAGTTGTGCTCTGATAAAAGTTCTGTTCAAGCATCCCTACTTGTTGACGAGGTTTTCACCCAGAGATGCATGTATGTGAATTGGACAACCGCTGTGCTTTGAGTAAGCATAACATTGTGTTAAGCATTATTAGTTTTTACAATCTGTTTTCTGTCTTAAAAATCTTCAGTTTCATAAAAACTGGTTGTTTTATGTGTCGTCTGCCTGCCCTTCAGTTGATCTTCAGAAGGATGCCCTTGTGATACTGTAATAAATAGTTGTACATTATTGAAATTCCGTAATTTCAATGTCACAAAATGATGTTCGCAAGTGGTAGAATGTTAAAAAGTACAAACGTGTTTTACTATTTCAAAGCCGTAAAAAAAGTGTTCCTTACTGGCTGCATCATTTGCATAAATGAATATGCAAATTTGACTGGCTACATTATTTGCATATATGAAGATGCATATTTTTTTTTTTTGCCAACATGACTCAACATGTTAAGCAGGTTGTAAGTTGAGTGATGGAAATATTTGCATATCAAAAATAAATATGCAAATCAGGAAGTGCATAATGATTTAAGTGGTTTGGTTATTCCAGGTCAAATATATGTACGAAATCATTCCTACCTTACATTTTTCCTCCATGGCCTTTAAGATTGTTGAATTATGGGAAAATTCCATCAAAAAAAATTTGAACTCTTATTAATATGCCTTCTTTTAAGTAGTTTTCTGAGATTTTAATATAATATTAATGAATTTTAAAAGCAGAAAGAAGAGTAATCTAATTCTGTACTACATGTTCTCTTGCCAGTTAAAGTGCAGATAATTAAAAGGTGTTTTTAAATAAATATTGATAAAACTCTTAAATTAAAATGAAAAATCTATAACTCGATTATTTAAGCAAAGTCTTTTATTGTTGTTTGTCCAGACCCTTTGAAAAAAATAAGATGCCAAAAAAATTCAAAGATTTGAAAAGTTTCAAAGATTTTGTAAAATTGGAAATCAAATTTCACGAGAAATTTTCAAGTTATCCCTTTTTAAGCAAATCAGTGGAAAGTGATCTTGCTCCCCAGAGATTCTTTTTCAAGAGCAATATGAGAGTTTTCAAAATTTTTGTTACTTTTCGTAACATTTCTATTTGGAGAAATTCCAATCGGATTTCTCTCTTTTATCAAAATTTTAAAGTTTGGTTGAAAATAAAATGATGGACTTAATGTTTTATTGAACCATACTGATAACATTTTATTGTTTAATTAATTCATAACTGTTGATATTTTTAATGTTGTAATTTACATGCAAATGCCATGGTTCGGTTAAACTAAAACTTTAGCTATGTTTCTGTATATTGTTGGTGATTTTCAAAAAATAAATTGTAACTTTATTTGTTTGTCTATATTTGGTTCTGAAAATGTAGTGTTAGTTGGTTAAATTTTATCTTCATTTTGATGTGTAAATTTGGATTGATATTCATAATTTGAAGTGTCTTTTGTATTTATAATCTATTCTGCTGTTGATGGTGGTAGGGTATCAGCAATATCCATCGGGGAAACGTTGACTTTTTGAAAAAAAAATCATGTGTTTCCTCTGAGACATGTGACGTGGCCCATTGTAGTACACCCATGACGATGCTGACAAGATGTCTGCAAAAAATTTGGAATTAACAATTTTTTGACTGTTAGTTGAAATTTTCATTACTAAGTCTGAGCCTGGAGTCCATGAACATTCATTCTCGCAAAAAAAAAAAATCATATTGTTTTTAAAAAAAATGAATTTATTACCAGTGTTATTTGTTCACAGGTCTAATATTTTCCCCTTAAAAGAAAAGTCCAGTCAGATGGCATCACATTTAAATACAAAGTGTTTACACAAAGGGATTGTGGGAAATGTGATGTCATCACCAGATGTTTTCCCATAAACCCATGCGGGAAATGCCCAAAATGGCTGAACACATGTCAAGGGAAGAAGGGCTTCTTTAGTTTTCAATGTTGAGTAAGTTACTGAGGTGATTTTTTATCACCCAAAATCATTGTAAGTTGATAGCAGTAATCAATACAAGTGTACTAAAGGCAGAAATAAGTCTGACTGGACTTTTCCTTTAAGTTGGTGGCAGTAATCAGTACAAGTTTACTAAAGGTAGAAATAAGTCTGACTGGACTTTTCCTGTACATTGACAGTAAGTAGTAATTAGTACAAGTGTACTAAAGTCAGAAATGAATCTGACTTGAATTTACTTTTCTAAAACTTATCTTTTGTCTTTCATTGTTCATGATACAGGAGTTTGGAATCGTGATCAGATTAAAAAAGTGAAAAGTGTTACATCTGACTTGGCAAAAAATCTCAATAGCCCTGTTGCTTTTCATCAGTTGACATGGACATGGGCATATCTTGCCAAGATTGTTGCATTTTCTTGTGTGAGCTACAGTTGTACCTAATTTTCAGATGATAAAATGTAGCAATGTTAGTAACATTTTTGCCAAGCCAGATGATAAAATGTAGCAATGTTAGTAACATTTTTGCCAAGCCAGATGATAAAATGTAGCAATGTTAGTAACATTTTTGCCAAGCCAGATGATAAAATGTAGCAATGTTAGTAACATTTTGTCACATCAGATGATAATTTTTCAGGTTTAGTGGCTTCTGTTATAATACTCCCTGCTACAGATGTAAGATTTAAGCCACATGTTACAAAATAAAGCATCTAGGCAAAATTTTTTAATTTATCATTCAGAAAAAAAAGAAAACTCTTTATACAATCAAAAATACTGTGACTTACACTTTTGCATAATGATGAATATATTATTTGCAGTGTCTGTCAAGTTGTTGAATTCCTTCTTTGTTCTGATCATCTGTATTTTGAAGGGGAAAAAATGAATTTTGCGATTTCCATTACTATATGTTGTCAACATTTTAAGAATTATACTATTTCGTCAGGTTTCTCAGTTTTAACAATTTTTGCAAAATGTTAACAGGTTTTGTACATTTTTTACAAAAAAAATTACTTCTTTATAAACTCAACTGGTTGAGTACTTCATTGGCAATAAAAGCCTTATTAAAAATATGTTTTGTGTGGACTTTTTTTGTGGGGAGCAGGGTGGGGTGGGGGTGGGGGTGTATGTGTAATGCATGGTTGTGTCTGGCAAGTGTGTAGAATGTACCTTGGAGGAACTACTCTTAACACTGAAAACCAAAGTTCTTAAAAGTGGCCAAATGATGAGAAATGTGTTTGATTGTATTTTGTTGTTTTCTCATATTCAGTGAAACTACTATGTTTTCCAACTCCTATAATTAATGTGTAATAACATAAACCAAATCCATATGTTTATAAATTTCAAAATTTTTGAAATGTGTACATAAAACTTTATGTTCAAAAATAAATTTAATTTTTCCAGGTATCATCAGTGTTTTCTGAAGTGATAATTCATGCAACTGAAGACTTGTTATTAATATATGTCCAGGAAATGATTTTTAATAAACTAATAAAATGCAAGTTAAATGCAAAAATGCAAAAGAAAATTAGCATTACAATCCGTAGTGTATAAACCGTACATGTGTGCAGAGAGGTGAGCTAGGGAGTGAATAGACCCTATAGGTTACCCAAGAAAACCGTTTAGCTAATGTCGCAAAACGCCACCGGTTCTTATTACGTGTGAAGGAACTCAAAATCATTACGTATTTCTAAAATTCATAGAATTTTTGGATATGTGAAATCCATCCTTGAAAAAAGTCCGTTCCCGTTCTAAATTTTCTCATTTATTCAAAAAGTCGGAAAATGGTATGTGTATCAACAGTCGGAAAAGGGTACGTCGTAGTTAGCAAGTATGGCGGCCAGCTCAAACGTGTTTTGCAGTGACTTCCAAAAATTGTAAACAGTTAATCTTTATCGTATGGTGAACCGTCGAAATGAAGTTACGACTCAGTCCAGGTGTAGTTGCAGTCTTTAAAAGGTTATATTCAACGGATCATCGAAGGCGAGTTGTCGTAACAGGCATAGGTAAGCAGACTCAGTGAGACTGGCCATGGCTTCGCGTACTCTTATTCCCAAGGAAAGGTGTACGTTCGGCCGTTCGGGTATGTGTCGCCCTAGACATGGGTCGACTTTTCATCTTAAAATTCCTCAATCATGGGTCGATGACATAGGAAACGTCACCATGCTTTAGAAAAATCTTCACAGTAACAAAATAAACAGGAAGATTTTCCCCAGAATTTTTCTCTCACCGTCACGACAATTTGTGATACAATGGTACGATGCAAACTGGGGGACGCCAATCTTGGCTAGCACGCTAAAGGTTAATGACCTAGGGGGCCCCGCTGGATAACCACAATTTGACAACCGAAGATGTCCATTCCTGCATGAAAATCACTAAACATGGGTAGATGTTTTCAACTTGGACCGCATACCCCCGTATGAAAAATGATAGACCTTGCCTTCAAAACTATACTTGTTAATAATGTGCGCGTGCGTGACAATTTTATTGAAGTAATATACAATTATATTCGTTTTCATATTGGTTTTCACACAGACAAGAATAACAGGCATATTCCTGTCTGTAGTTTTCATTACTGGCCGAGTTCTTTTGATACTCTAATTACAGTGGTTAGCTATACTGGCTAGTTTGGGATGAATGTGATTAGTCAACTCTCGTCTGGTCTGCCATGTCTTTAATTTTACCTTGTAAAGTTGTCTTTTAATAGTTCCATTGTATGTCTTTTCACAGGAGTTGTTTGTCCACTAGGAGTTGGTACACAACATGTATGGACTAGACTCACCCAAGGTGAAATCGGTATCACGAGGATTCAAGGCCAAGGCTATGAAAAAATACCTTCACAAGTTGGTAATTGTATTTATTTCAACTTTTTTTGCTTAGATATATTTGGTTATCAGGGTTTAGGAACTGTCTCAAGGTGTTTGTGATGTTTATAATTTTCCTGGTTTTTCACACCTATATAAATGTAGTACTTTCATTAAAGTAATAATGTTATACAGTCAACATATAAAATTCATCTAAGTAGATAAATGAATAAATAAATAAACAAATAAATAAATAAATAAATAAATAAATAAATACACACATTGAAATCTAGTATGATATGATATTTATGCTGATTTGTGACTAGAAGTAAAACATAAGTTGTGACAAGTTTATGCATGCACATGTACTCTATCATACTGCTCAGTGATGTCAATGACAGTTACACCAAAAAATTCATGCCACTGTGTGAATCATAAAATTTGCTGGAGTCTGCACTGTACTGGTATTCTGTAAGATATGCCATGATGGGGCGTCCTCACACATCGACCAACCCAGAAGCAAGGCCAGTGAGGGCTGAGCAATATGACATATCGTACAGTCTACTGCACTGGCTGCAACTAGTATATTTGTGACCGAATTAATGATTTATTTTCTACTGATGTTTTTATTTTTAGCTGGATATGTTCCGAGGGGTGTCAATGACGGGGAGTTTAGTCCAGAGAGATATGTTTCCAAATCGGTAAGTCAGATGTTGATAAAGTTGCCAGTGTGTCAACTACTTTCACAGTTATGTGTGTTATATAAGTTGTTTTTGTAAACAGTTGCAGGTGTATTTACGTTTGGGTGTGTTTGTAATTTTAGGAGCAGAGATCCATGTCAGAAGCCACAGTGTTTGCATTAGCTGCAGCAGCTGAAGCATTGAGAGATTCTAAATGGAAACCAGAAAATGAGGAAGACAAAAATAAATCAGTAAGTTTTATCATTTAAAGGGGAAAACTACTCCAGGAAATACAGACATTTTCATGAATACTGGAGAGAGGAAATACAAACATTTTCATGAATACTGGAGAGAGGAAATACAGACACTTTCATGAATACTGGAGAGAGGAAATACAGACATTTTCATGAATTCAGGAGAGCTATTTCATGATTTTACATAACCTACAATTACTTGTGACTTAGAGAATCATCAAGTTGATCTTGTGCCTTTATAGGGTATCTTTGCTGAGGTCTATTGCATCATGGGAACAAGTCTTCACAAGACAACAAATTGTACATATTAATTAACTATGTACTTTCCTTGTGTATTTAGGGTGTGGCTGTTGGCATGGGAATGGTTGGTTTAAATGACATAGTAGATTCTGGTACAGCTTTAAGAGAGAAGGTAAGAATGAATATCTCAGCAGTAGTAAGCAACAACTTGGTGCATTTCTTTATATTGTTGTACATAACATGCATGATTTCCTAGTCATCAGATTTTATCGGCATTCCACAGATTGACAATTTGTCAACTAGTGGTCATTTACTTATTGATACCATTTACATATGGACATCAATCCAGTGTACACAGTACCATCAATGACTAGTAGACAGGTAATTCAGCTAACTGAAAGGAATGAACTGTTCCAAAGTTTACATATGGACATCAATCCAGTGTACACAGTACCATCAATGACTAGTAGACAGGTAATTCAGCTAACTGAAAGGAATGAACTGTTCCAAAGTTTACATATGGACATCAATCCAGTGTACACAGTACCATCAATGACTAGTAGACAAGGTATTTCAGCTAACTGAAAGGAATGAACTGTTCCAATATTTACATATGGACATCAATCCAGTGTACACAGTACCATCAATGACTAGTAGACAAGGTATTTAAAAGGATTAGACTGTTTCTTACAGGCATAAATCAGTGAAAAGCAAGAAAGAGTTACAGCTACATGTGCAGACGTTGTTAATTTGTTTGATTTTTAACTGTAATCAAAAGTTATAACCTAGGTTTACTCTCTGAAGTACTACATATTAGTCTCAGTATATATTTTATGATATTTTTAGACCCAAGTATTTTATCAGTGTTTTTGCTAAGGTTTGGGAACCCCGGTAACAGAAAGGGGGGAAGAGGTAAAACTGGTAGTGCCTTCCCATGCAATGTATCATAGTTTAGGTGGGGAACCCCGGTAAAATGATGTGGGAACCCCGGTAGATTTTACCTACTTACCGCCCTTAAATAAAACACTGTTTATGACATTTGATGTGTACCATTCTATTCCAGGGTTATAACAGAGTGAGTCCATACTTTGTACCCAGGATACTGGTTAACATGGCTGCTGGACATATAAGTATAAGACATGGTCTCAAGGTAAAACTTACAGTCATAAATATGCATGCCACTTAGAATGTAAGATACATCGTTTTGCTCTGCCTGCACCGATGTGTGAGGGCGCCCTGTCACGGCATACCTTACAGACTAGCATGTCACTATGATATTATCATAGTTACATAATCATGAAACTTAGTAAGAAATATTGAAATCAATGTTTGTCTTCAGACCATCATATTAGTTTGTATGGTACACTGTGATGGGACGCCCTCAAGCATCAGCCAACCCCTTTTTGGGATCAATCCAAAAATATGGAATATATACTCTGGTCATTCTATGTCACAACAACACACATCTATGTCACAACAATGTGTGGTTCTGCTGTGTTCGAAATATTAGTCAAAATTTTCAAGATTGCCATTATTTTCCTCAATTTTTCTTTGACATTACTGGCGCTGGTATAATTATGTTATTCTCCAATATTTGTCTTCATTCAGCTGGAAAATATCCCTGACCTAGGGTTGTCACTACTTGTCTAGCGACTCATACTGACAAAGGCCCTTTAGGTCACTCATATTTTCAATGGCTGAACGGAGAAAAATATTGGGGAGTAACATCTAATTGTACAGTCTAATCTTATTAAGATATGATATAGTTATCATCCAGTTGTTGACTCTTTCCTTCCTGTTTTGTTTTGTTTTGTTTTGTTTGAATTGTCCTTTGCATTATTTATTCACACTGGTACATCTGACCAATTCTCATTACTGGTACTATTCATATCTTGTATGTCTGCTAACCAATCAAACCCCATCTTACAGTTAACACTGGAGGATTGAAATTGAAAATGTGTTCTAATTGGTTATAAATCAAAGTCCACAGAAATGATATATTCATGGTTGCACAATGAATATTTGATGACTCCTGAGTGTTTATTCCCTTTAGTGTAAAACATCTCATTGGTTATATGACACATTTATCAAAGATGTGTATAGCATAACTATGTGTATCCTTCAACAGTTGAAAAATTGGCTCTGACTTGGTCATTAGTTTGTGGTAATCTGCATATATGCAAATTTCACTGTCTGGGTATAGATCTACATGCAGATCCCCTTGTGAGACTCATCAAACCCCAAATTTACTGATTGCTAGACTGTGTTTATTTTATGTATGTTGTATATACTTGTAGGGTCCAAACCATGCAGTGTCCACTGCCTGCACTACAGGATGTCATGCTCTAGGAGATGCCATGAGGTTTATTAGAAATAGTGATGCTGATGTCATGGTTGCCGGGGGAACAGAAGCATCTATCAACCCTCTAGCCTTAGCAGGATTTTGTAGGTAAGGCTCCAGAAGTCAACAATAGTTATGCAAAAATATCTATTTGTTTGCCCCAATCAATAATAAAAAGACTGTATGGATGGTGACACAATAAAAGAAATTATTTTTGCTTTTTGTCATAGGAAAACAATAACGCAAAAACAAGTAGTGACTAAAATGTCTTCTTGTACATGAACACAATGTACCAGTCTTGTAAGTAGTATAAAAATAAGACTTTGAGAACTAAAATTGCAAAATTTTCTAGTGGTTATAATATCTAGGTGTACAGTATTTCTATGTATAATTTATACTGTAGACCAATTCTGTGTTCTAAAAATGTGACAATTTGGGTTGAATTTTCCTTGGATATGTTTATTGACACATCACTTTCAAGCACAATACAGGTATACCATAAAGTTACTAACTAGTTAGAAACAGGAGTTACCAGAATGGGTGAGACAAAATTGTTGGCATTAGCTACCAGTGGATAGAATCTACAATGTATCACTCTGAACGATTCACCAGGTTTGATTATTCCACATGGAGGGGTACCGGCTGGGTAGTATCTTTTACAAGATCTATAATACATTGATTCTGTACTTTCACCTTGTCTACCAATAGTTTGATCATCATTTTTTTGATGTTCAAGGTATTGTCGTTATACAACACACTTTTATTAATGTTGTTGTCATATCCATACCATTGACAGGGCTAGAGCACTAAGTACAAAGTTTAATGATCAACCAGAAAGAGCTTCTAGACCATTTCACCCTGACAGAGATGGGTTTGTAATGGGTGAAGGAGCTGCTGTGGTAGTATTAGAGGTGAGTGTAATCTCCTTGTAGTATTACTAGAGGTGACTATATAGGTTTCATGTCTATTAATCAAATCAAACACAGAAATAATTGGGTTTGATAAAAATTCATGTCTTTTTTTGTCTTCAGTTAAAAATCTGTTATTGATACCAATCTTTGGAACTAACTCTGGAAGTCTTATTCAGGATCTAAAAATATCCCAAACAGATAAAAGAATATAAAATAAATTGCAATTAAAAGGTAACTTTTCCCCACACTATACGCAAAGGGCTTTGTAATTACTACCCCTGGCATAGATCTGTAGTGACACAGTGGCGCTTTTTAATTATACTTCAACCCTGTGTAGAGGGCAAACAATTCATTGCAGCCTCTGTAAGTGCAGCATTCATGTTGCAAATCCTATCATACCCGGTCCTCAGTTATACACCTGTGGTAACTGGGGCACAATCATGTTTCAAATCTTGCCCAAGGACTTAACCAAATGGCAACAGCAAGGCTGTAGATTCCAAGCTAGCCACTTGATTATCATGAATCCATTTCATTTGGTTTTGTAGGAATATAATCATGCTGTCAACAGAGGAGCTGATATATATGCTGAAATCTTAGGATATGGACTGTCAGGTTAGTATTCAACATATAATTAGATGTTATTCCCCAACAGTTTTCTTCATTCAGCCAAGGAAAATACAAGTGACCTAAGATGGCCTTGTAACTACAAGTTGCTAGACAAGTAGTGACAACCGTTAGGTCATGAGTATTTTCTGACTGAATGAAATAAAAGATTGGGGAATAATATAATTACACCTGCTCAAGGATAATTTATGAAAAATTGGAAAAATAATGGCGATTTAGAACATTTTGACCCATATTTTGATAACTGCAAAACCAGTGACCGAGACACAGGTTGTCGTGACGTACTATAACCAGGATATATGGTCCATATTTTCTGTTCAAAGACAATAATTTGGCTTGAGTGTGGTATAATAGATTTTATTGAAGTATCCTGATACAGTGGATTACTGTCAAGTGTCCTGAAAATAGATAAAAAATCAACATGAGTTCACAGCGTGTGTGTCCAGGTTGACCTTACCAAAAGTGTTAAGGAAATTACATATATGTAATATTGTGACTGGTTTGCTTCATGTCTTTCACCAAGTTCAAAACATGTAGTGACAACGCTGACTTGACCTCTTCTTATAATTGGTTCCATGGTAACAGGTGATGCAAGTCACATGACAGCTCCAAGTGGAGATGGAGATGGTGCTATAAGATGCATGCAGGCTGCAATGAAGGATGCTGGTATACAGACTAGGGATGTAACGTATATAAATGCACATGCAACTTCAACTCCTCTAGGTGAGATATTTCAAGGTTTTGATGCAGGTCTGTCTTTATAGGCAAGAAATTTATGGGGCATTTTTCACCCCAAGCGGCATATACCCAAGTTAATACACCACCTTGTTATTAAACAAAGCTTTCACGGTATGAAGATGCAATTCTTTCATAGTCAGGATACCTTGGTTATTCAAAACATTCTGAGATAGGAGCAAGAAACAGCCAATAGAAGTTTGGTATTCGGAAATGGAACTTAAATTTAGCTAGAAGTGGGCTTACATTTCAAAAACCAAAGCAGAACACGAACAAAAATGCACCTTTTTTCCATTTATTTTTTCCCCATCCAGGTGATGCAATTGAAAATAAAGCCATAAGAAGAGTCTTTGGTAATCATTGTATTGGTCTGTCAGTGTCTTCAACAAAAGGTGCTACTGGACATCTATTGGGTGCTGCAGGTGCCCTGGAAGCTGTATTTACAATAATGGCCTGTCATACAGTAAGTAATCTGGCCCTGGAACAAGCATTTAGGTATCATTGATAAAAATGGTGTCTGTTGTGATGGTTTTAGAAAAAAATCAATAGCAATAGGTACTGGTACTGTTCACTGTTTGATACAGTGATAGCTAATTTGACATGTAGAAATGAAAACTACCTAGATTTGTCTCACGTGTACCAAAATGTACTTGCTATGAGTTGATTCTATGAACCGAGGGTATCTTTTTGCACAATATTTTAAATAAAGTGGGCAAAATTTGACTTTAAGTGTGTATAAATTTCCAGTGTAAAATAATTTCAGAAGGACATGCTTATCAGTGCTTTATATTTGAATAACATAGCTGTGTCCATCCACCCCCACCCTTACCCCCACCCCCACCCCACCCCATGTAGTATAAGCAAAATCCCAATGTCGGGCTACTGTATTCTTTGAAAGAATACTTTGTCATCAGTGTAGAATTTGTGAATACATGTTTCACGTAATTCTGTTTTTTCTGTTAAAATTTCATCAATGTGAAAATGGGTTCCTTTTCTGTATTGACAAATCAACCATTAATGTCATAATTTGGATGAGAAAGTAGGTTCAGTCCACCAGCTCCCTATGGTGTAGTGGTTAAAAATCAGAATTAGTAGTTGGTAGGTCAGGGGTGCGAATCAGACTGGAAACAGGAGATTTTCTGTGACCGACACAATGTGAGTATTCTTTCAATGGGTAGACTGTATCACTCAGCCATGTCAAACTCACAAGATGAATGTGAAGTTGGAGGAACTCGGGGAGTAATGACTGGAACAGTCAGGGACTGGTGTGAGCTGACTCAGAAAGTCGTGACAGTTACACAGCAACGTGATAGAGAGTGTGCAACATAGCTCTGTTACATAGTCCCAATCTTGAATGCAGTTCAGTAGAATTGTGTGTTTATGTGTGTATGTGTGTGTGTCTATGAAAATAAAAAATCGCTGGGAGTAATTTCCAGCACAAAAAAATTAGAGGTAGTCCAAAACTTAAAAGGTCACGTGTTGAATTATTAAATGACACCAATTTGATCAATGACTGAAACACTTAATGTGTAACTTCTTAGAGAGAATTCACACTCTCTTTACATTTTCTCAATATTTTCTATCACTACAGGGTATCTTACCACCGACTGCTAATCTCACAGAGACACCAGATGAATTTGATATGAACTATGTTCCCTGTCAGTCACAACCATGGACAGTGCCCTCTAGTGGTAGAAGGATTGCAGTCACAAACAGCTTTGGATTTGGTGGCACGAATGCATCATTGTGTATTGGAAGTGTGTGATAAATGTTCAACAGATAAAAATTTTTAACCATTGGGAAGTGATTCCCAAGAAGAGATAAACCAGGAAAGAATTTATTGATCTAAGGAGATATTAAAACGAGGAAAGACTTTTTACAATGATAAACTTTTGTTAATTGGTGAGGCAAGAAGATCGTGAAAGACAAATTGTAAAATCATGTTTATAATGACAACTCTAGAAATGTAAGCATCAAATATCAGACCTATCAGTCCAGTAGTTTTGGAAATGAAATCTTTAGCTAGAAAATCAACTTTTAAACTAACTTTCAAGTATGTTTTGGTATTTTAATTTATCATACCAATGTAGAAAGTACAAATAAAGATTAATTTCTTGTATAGTAGTTGCTGTGTTGTATAAAATATGTTCTGTTAGTATATTATTATTATATGGAACATATTTTGAATAGTTATTAGGGTTATATGAGGGTTATGCAGGATCATTCTTTTTCAATATCGCTTCCCGGAAACTGCTTCCGCGCCCAAATTTTAGTTCTAATCTAAACAGAAGCTTTTATTGACTTCAACCATCACATTCATACCAAAGTTTTATTTTTTGTTTTCCTATTTTGACATTTTACGTTACACATCTTAAATTTTGAGATTTAAAACTGTCCTGTATCTACTGCAGAGATCATCTCTTGAGAGATACAATGACAACATTTTTCTTAGACCAGTGAAAGCCGTCCGACCA
>NC_135559.1:8031258-8048758 GCF_964340395.1 Glandiceps talaboti
TCAATATTACCTGGAAACATAGTTTTTTAAAAAGAAATTTGCAATATGTAAATACTACAATGTGTCTGTGATCTGCATATGAGACGTGGTTTAGTTAGATACCATGTTGAATCCTGACCAGAGAATTTATAGAATTTGCTAATCATGCTGAACAGTAACTGGGGCAACACATCACGTGCAGGAATATTTTCGGCAAAGATAATTCATTAGAACTTTACAGCTAAAAACAGGCAATGTTTGCCAGGAGACCATGTAACATATACATTTACAATTGGATGTAATAATTTTGAAAGTATAGTTTTTTTTCTTTGATAGCACTGCTGAACACAAAATGGTTGTTATTCAGGGCAGTTCCAACAGTTGAATGAACGTAAACAAAAACTCAAAAAAAAAACCCACAAAAATAAAGGTACTAGCCATACAATAACCTCAACATGCCAAATGATCGGTGTTGATAAAATGTATATGTTATATGCAGTCTTCTGGCAAATACTCCGTTTTAGCTATAGTCGTTTGTGATATGTCGACAAAATGTGTTCATTCGTTCATCGTCCACAACTATAACAATCAATGCTCTTTCATACGACACATTATTGTACATTATGTTTCCGATTCATGCCATGGTCTGTGCATCCTGATAAAAAAAAATGTGTCTGTGTATGAATGCCCAGCCGTGCCAATAAAATTTAACATCATGGTAGAGTCCTACCTGCAGTGATCTCTCAACCAAAGGTTATTGAGTATTGTCTTTTTACCACCGTGTACAACCTCTACATTTTTACCAACCCATGCTGCATCAATACCACGGGTTGAGTCTGAGTGCAGAAGTCTCTGGTTTGCAAGTTGTAAAGATGGTATCGCTTTTGTAGTAGCGACAGGAATGACCATAAGATTCGATGCGGTATTGGCATGGGCCTTTATGCTTCTATGGAATAAGTACGACTGTGTGGTTACAGCGCGCAATCTTCTATAATTGAAGAGGCAACGTGTAGTCATAAACCCCATCATCTACAAAATGGATAAATGATTCTTTTAATTATTTGCTATAATGTCATGTTCTTAGTTTAGGACAAGGTGGTGATTCAATCATGTGCATGTACATTGAAGTGGACACGTGACGAGAAATTGGTAATGATCTTGGATTTTAATTGGTGTTAAGTGACATGCATATCTGTGGCATGATAAGAAAACCCAAGTAAAGATTAAAATATCATCGCTAGAAATGTTTGACGCAAAAATAGCAAAGACGATAATCAACATTTGGCTATTTGACATTGAAGAAGACTTTCAAGGTCAAAGTTGAAGATCTTAAAAGAGAGCCGCTCGTGAGTCGTATGTGATAATATGGGTGTAGGCACTTGAATGGAGTCGTTACATTACCTCAGACCATAGTGGTTTGAGGTATACACCTCCAAAATTACGATGTAAATTGTGAAATTTTACAACAAATATGGCTGCCATTCGGCCATATATGATTCAATCGCAAAATAAACGGACCTGTATATGTCTCACAGAGTATGTTACCTTTGCTCCAGGTATGCTTGAATCAGTTGGTGCATGTCAGATATATGAGGGTGAACGCATGCACACATACATGCACTAACGGATTACACAAGGACGGACGGACAGAACTGTACGTATAAGCTCCTTCCAGTGTCATCCAGTAGGGGCTAAAACGGCCTACCTAAAAAGAATTTAGTTTTCTCTCCTACATTTCATTATTGACGTCACCCCTAGAGTATAATAATAATCATAATCATAAACTTTTATTTCGTCTATAGCGCATTACATTTTAAAAATCTCAGACAATTTAAAGAAAAAAATGGAAAAAGAGACAGTTAAAAGTATACAAACACTGATGAAAATATAATACTTGATTAAAAACTGATTGGAAAAAAAGACAGTTAAAACATATACAAACACTGGTCAAAATTAACAGGATTTAAAAACTCACGATACATATTAACAAAAGGAGAAATTGTAAAGACAGTGGCACTGACTACACTTAATTAAAAAATGACTTAAAAAGAAATGTTTTCAACGATTGTTTAAAATTTTCCAGTGATTGAACTGCCCTGAGTTGTGCCGGCAAACTGTTCCATAAGTGTGGAGCACAGATTGAAAACGATCGACCACCGTAAAAACTAGTTTTACTGACCAGTTGATGTAGGTTAATAGCGCCACTCGAAGTAGAACGGAGGGTGTGACCAGAGCCTCGGATTGTCAATAGCTCTTCTAAGTAACTTGGGGCAATTCCACTTATAATTTTAAAAGTAATGCATAAAATCTTAAACTGAATTCGTTGCTGTACAGGTAGCCAGTGCAGGTCGTGTAAAATTGGAGTAATGTGGTCACTTTTTTCGTTCTAGTTACAAGCCTAGCAGCAGAATTTTGAATCAGTTGGAGTTTGCGAATTTCAGATGTAGGAAGACCGAAAAGTAAACTATTACAATAATCCAGGCGAGATGTTATGAAAGCATGTACAAGCTTCTCAGCTAATTTCTGATCTAGTACATTAATATGTATTTTGCCTATCTTCCATAAAGCACATGAAGCAGATTTGCAGATATTACATACATACATGAGAAGACATTGTAGCCGCTGCATCCATAGTGACTCCGAGATTGCGGGCAGTTTCAGAGGGCGGTGTGTGGACTTCACCAATAGAGTATATGTATGGGTATTCTGTACATACCTTTGGTACAAAATAGATGAACTTTTAGCTTGGCACAAACACAGTCATTGACAGAAAAGAACACACTTTTCTTACCTTGTAACTCTCCAATGTTGCTGAGGTGTATTTCAACTAAGTTATGTGTATGTAATAGAGCCCGTTGACAGACACTTTCCTGTTGAGACAACCGTACTGGCATATGACCCGAGGCTACATTGCGGCCCGTGTATAGCTAAAGTCAAACAAAATACCCAGGTATCTGAATAAATAATGTTTTCTTTTGAGTTTACATTGATCTTTACTCTAAACGTGTTGTGACATTCAGATTATTGGTACCTCAATAGGTATATGCTAAAGTCCAAAGCATAATACGAAAACCGGAGTTTGGAAATGAACTTTGCCACATCTTAATATGTATATAATAAAAATATGCGGCCATAAGTATCTCTCCAAAAGAGGTATTGCTGCAGGGCTGACCTTTATACGAACTAGAACCTCCCCGCTGTATCAAAAGTATAAGAGAATAACCTCATAAAATAAGTTATTCCAAAACTCAGCTTTTCATCTTTTTTTTTTGCTCCAATAACTACATGTACTGACGCGTCAGAAAGTGTGTTATTCAGATCACGTTTAAATTATGTGCTCATGCAGTGCTTAACAGTGTTGAAGTCTGAACATGTTGGATTCTATATATGACAACGTTTGTTTGCACTTTTTGCATTTGTACACTGCTATTACATGTCTATGGTGTCAATTATTCCATTAGACAGGTATTATCCAACAGCTTGCTGACGTATCAGAAAGTGACACAAAATTACTGGACAACAGACACATTTGTGATCATGTAAGTACCAAATTTAAAGAACACAATTTCATGAACATTGCTATCGGTAAGACGCCAGACATCTGCCATTTTTGTGAGGGTTTCGTTATTTTAGAGATATGACTTTCGTTGTATTCCAGGGAGTATATCGAACTGTTAAATGTAACCTACAGACTTCATAGGGATAGGAGAACCTCATGAACACTTCTTCATTTTTTTGAGAATGATGACGAGGCACTGTAACAGTTGTGAATAATTAGGAAAACATTTGTACATGTCAGTATTTAATAATAATAATCTATATTTATACTCTGGATAGTTATAGCTATAAACACTTATCTCCCAAGAAGTCCAGTGAGGGCCATCCCTCATGGGTTCAGTGTTAATGCAGGAGGAAACCGGAGTACCCGGAGAAAACCTGTGTTGTTCGGTAGTCAAACTGGACGACACTCTTCTATGAAAGCCAGTAAGGGAATGGCAATAAAGTGAGCAGTTGGACATTGGTATTCGATGATTTAGTCATCATTCACTTGAATATAGGAGAAACAAAATTAATTTATTAACTATGCGGCCATTGAATGTAAGGTATTGTCCGATCAGAAATTGGGACTCCTTAGGATGTGTTAAAGTGTTTCAAAAATTATGTCGTGCGCACGAGATACTATCTCGTGAGCATGACTTATAGTATGTCGTGCTTACAAGATAGTATGTCGTGCTCACAAGATAGTATCTCGTGTTCACAAGATAGTAAGTCGTGCACACAACATATCATGTCCTGCTCACCAGATTATTTTTTATTTTTTATTTTACAAAATGTCCCTTACTGGCTTTCATACTTTTCTTACTTACAGCGTGGTAAATATAATCGAACCCTTAATGGGTTTGAACCTCGACCACAGTGGTAAGAGGCAAGTGGTTTAACCACCGACAACCAAAATCACCAGAGTATACACTTTTGGCATAGATTTTAATAGTTGCGAGGGGGACAATTCCTCCCGGACCCCTACCCTCCCCCACCAATCAGTCACTCTGCTATCGAGTTGTGTTTTGTTCTTACTACGTATGTATACATGCTTGTTATTTTACATGAACTACAAAAGAGGCATTTGTCATATCTATTGATAGATTTATCTTTCTCATTACAGACAGCAATGTTACGATATCTGAGCCGACTTCTCTGTAGTAACGGCACAAGCACACGTCTCAGAACACTGCCCAATCTATTACCGAAACAATTATGGACGAAGACTACTCAAGCATATATCGGGCATTTTGCCGTGTCAACTGCATCCTGTCGAAGTCCGTCTTCACTATCACCTGTCATGCTGAGATATGTACACACAGATCCAGTTGATAATACCATAGCAGTGAATAATAACCATATCGAAATATCACACGATGGCAGGGTGATGAAACTGAATAATGTGTGGTTACGAGATCATTGCAGGTCAGATATAGTGTATATCCATGTAATATACAAATATTGATGGCAGGGTTGTATGACTGACTAATGTATGGTTATGAGATCATTGCAGGTCAGATATAGTGTATATCCATGTAGTATAGAAATATCACATTGGCAGCAGATATGACTAAATAATGTATGGTTATGATGTTGTTGCAGGTCAGATATAATAGTGCATATCTATGTAATAGAGAAATATCGATGGCATGATGGTAGGGTGATAAGACTGAATAATGTATGGTTATGAAATCATTGCAGGTCAGATATAGTGTATATCTATGAAATATAGAAATATCAGAGTGGCAGGGTGATATGACTAAATAATGTATGGTTACGAGATCATTGCAGGTCAGATATAGTGTATATCTATGTAATATAGAAATATCAGAGTGGCAGGGTGATATTAATAAATATTGTATGGTTATGAGATCATTGCAGGTCAGATATAGTGTATATCCATGTAATATAGAAATATCAAAGGCATGGTGATACGTATGATTACGAGATTATCAAATTCTAAAAACTATTATCAGACAATAATACCATCGCAATAAAATAACACACAAATACACTTAACTCATAAGCCATGTTAAGAAATATGAAAAATTGTTGAATAATATTCAATTCAATTCAGTTTACAAACTGTATTGTCTGTGTATAAAAACACATAAAATCGTGTTTACACACGTCAACACACTTTACAGAAATACACAGCCAGTAACTCGCATACGCCAATGAAACCCAAGAATAGTACATTACACATAAAACTGCTGCATAGCACTCAAAATAACCACTGTTGATTGTTTAAACACATTCTTGTTTACAAATTTGTTTCCAGGGTATGATAAAAAAAAAATTGTTGAGCTGCAAGTGAAGAAACTAGCGGCTGCACCTAAACTTTGAAATTTTCTTGTCAAAGGTTTATTTATATACAGACTGTTGACCAAAGCATTACCATCAAATCAAATTACTAAGAATACTGACCTGACTTTGTGCCAGAGTCCTGTAAATTGTCATAATGATACAATGTTAAATAGTGTGGCGTGTAACAGTGTTCTTTGAGGAGTTGTGTAACATTTCTGAATTCAATTTCAAGTGTGATCAGGAAAGGGTATTGTTATCACCTGACATGTTAAAATAACACTAGATAACCCCCCCCCCCCGACCTCCACACTGCTCTCTTTCCCTTTTATTCAAAGTTTAACATGGAAACCCATGCCGTAACCTCCCCATTTGGCGCCCTCAAACTTTTGTTCAACTTTTACTGCCTACTTTCCAATTTTACTAACCATTTTTTTGAATATTAAAGCTGCATTCATTGTTACCAAACGTTGTCTCTTTTAATACTAGTGTCAAAAATAATTCGGTTGACACACACAATTGGATGATCATAGCCGGGTTCCTTCATAATATATCATGCAAATTCAGTTAAGTTGGTGACCCACTTTCCAGCCATCTGTCGGAACATATTATGCTAATTTACCTACTTAACAGATACTGCTATGCTTCTTATTTCCGCATCTTGTCATCAACTCTGATTGGTGAACCTAATGCCGCTGATCCCGGCCCTATAACCTTTGCTAATTATGTGACACACGTACATATTTTTAGCCCTACTGAACTGACGTTCAATAGCACTTATTAAGAATAGCAAATGTGTGTGTGTGTGTGTGCGTGTGCGCGCGCGTGCGCGTGCGTGCGCGTGCGTGCGCTCGTGTGTACGCGCGCGCGCGCGTGTGTGTTTGTGCTAATTAAGTTAATGTGAGAAGGACAAGACTTTGTCTCTGCATATCAAAATTCAGTTTTACCTGTCCACCACTGAGTTCACGACATTCTGGTCACAGCAGATGTACTAAAACCAGCAATAATGGATATATATATATATATATATATATATATATATATATATATATATATATATATATATATATATATATATATATATATATATATATATATATATATATATATATATATATATATATATATTAAAGAAAAATAACAATAAGATCGTGAAAATCGTGAAGTCTCGAAGGATATAGTGGATGCGAAAACTGACATCAACTTAAAAAGGCAATATAAAACTATTCTTCCAATCTGAAATGGCTGTACATCTGATAGGAAGAAATAAACAACACAGAGACCATTTTGGAAAACAATGGAAAACCTGAACTAGACACTCGTACTCACACATGAAAAAAATAAATAAATGTAATCAGAACCACACAATTTTTTACGCCTAAATACAGCCAGAAACGCCATAAAACACGGCTACAAAAGGTACAGTGAATAATATAGTGTATATCTATGAAATATAGAAATATCAGAGTGGCAGAGTGATATGACTAAATAATGTATGGTTACGAGATCATTGCAGGTCAGATATAGTGTATATCCATGTAATATAGAAATATCAGTGGCAGGGTGGTACGACTAAATAATGCATGATTACAAGATCATTGCAGGTCAGATATAGTGTATATCTATGTAATATAGAAATATCAGAGTGGCAGGGTGATATGAATAAATAATGTATGGTTATGAGATCATTGCAGGTCAGATATAGTGTATATCCATGTAATATAGAAATATCAAAGGCATGGTGATACGTATGATTACGAGATTATCAAATTCTAAAAACTATTATCAGACAATAATACCATCGCAATAAAATAACACACAAATACACTTAACTCATAAGCCATGTTAAGAAATATGAAAAATTGTTGAATATATTCAATTCAATTCAGTTTACAAACTGTATTGTCTGTGTATAAAAAAAAACATAAAATCGTGTTTACGCACGTCAACACACTTTACAGAAATACACAGCCAGTAACTCGCATACGCCAATGAAACCCAAGAATAGTACATTACACATAAAACTGCTGCATAGCACTCAAAATAACCACTGTTGATTGTTTAAACACATTCTTGTTTACAAATTTGTTTCCAGGGTATGATAAAAAAAAAATTGTTGAGCTGCAAGTGAAGAAACTAGCGGCTGCACCTAAACTTTGAAATTTTCTTGTCAAAGGTTTATTTATATACAGACTGTTGACCAAAGCATTACCATCAAATCAAATTACTAAGAATACTGACCTGACTTTGTGCCAGAGTCCTGTAAATTGTCATAATGATACAATGTTAAATAGTGTGGCGTGTAACAGTGTACTTTGAGGATTTGTGTAACATTTCTGAATTCAATTTCAAGTGTGATCAGGAAAGGGTATTGTTATCACCTGACATGTTAAAATAACACTAGATAACCCCCCCCCGACCTCCACACTGCTCTCTTTCCCTTTTATTCAAATTTTAACATGGAAGCCCATGCCGTAAACTCTCCATTTGGCGCCCTCAAACTTTTGTTCAACTTTTACTGCCTACTTTCCAATTTTACTAACCATTTTTTTGAATATTAAAGCTGCATTCATTGTTACCAAACATCGTCTCTTTTAATACTAGTGTCAAAAATAATTCGGTTGACACACACAATTGGATGATCATAGCCGGGTTCCTTCATAATATATCATGCAAATTCAGTCAAGTTGGTGATCCACTTTCCAGCCATCTGTCGGAACATATTATGCTAATTTACCTACTTAACAGATACTGTATGCTTCTTATTTCCGCATCTTGTCATCAACTCTGATTGGTGAACCTAATGTCACTGATCCCGGCCCTATAACCTTTGCTAATTATGTGACACACGTACATATTTTTAGCCCAACTGAACTGACGTTCAATAGCACTTTAAGAATAGCAAATGTGTGTGTGTGTGTGTGTGTGTGTGTGTGTGTGTGTGTGTGTGTGTGTGTGTGTGTGTGCGCGCGCGTGCGCGCGCGCGTACGTACGTACGTGTGTGTGTGTGCGTGCGTTCGTGCGTACGCTCGCGCGCGTGTGTGTGTGTGTGTGTGTGTGTGTGTGTTTGTGCTAATTAAGTTAATGTGAGAACGACAAGATTTTGTCTCTGCATATCAAAATTCAGTTTTACCTGTCCACCACTGAGTTCACGACATTCTGGTCACAGCAGATCTAAAACCAGCAATAATGGATATCACTATCATTATCAGTAGTGGCTAATGCTAAATACCAGTATATCAGTTGATTGTTATGCATATTAAAATGAACTAAGGCCAAATAAAAAAAATGTGTTTGGTGCCGGTTACCCCGACCCCACCTAGTTTTTTCACGCCGACCCTAAACTTTTTGTTACGTAATCAAGAAAAATAACAAAAAGATCGTGAACATCGTGAAGTTTCGAAGGAAATAGTGGATGCGAAAACTGACATCAACTTAAATAGGCAATATAAAACTATTCTTCCAATATGTAATGGCTGTACATCTGATAGGAAGAAATAAACAACACAAAGACCATTTTGGAAAACAATGGAAAACCTGAACTAGACACTCGTACTCACACTTGAAAAAAATAAATAAATGTAATCAGAACCACACAATTTTTTACGCCTAAATACAGCCACAAACGCCATAAAACACGGCTACAAAAGGTACAGTGAATAAGGCCAAAAGGGGTGGTACAGCAACAGTCAAATAATGATGTTTATTGCAAACATAAAAACTGGGATGGGTAGGCATGTTGATAAACGTTTAAGAAACGATCCAATGTTTGTATAGCAACAAGACAACACTTATAGCAACGGTTGAATGTTGTGCATATTGAAAAGATAACAACAAGGTTTTGTTAGCAGGTGGATACATATCTATCTAACAACAAGACCACACCTATAGCAACAACCAAAGGATGGTGTATATGTACTTCAATGGAGGGTTTACCACACACAAGCTGGGTTTAATAATTTTCACTTTTAGTTGGACACAGTTGGTGATGGTCCTATTGTTATTAAAATTATCAAATTCTAAAAACTATTATCAGACAATAATACCATCGCAATAAAATAACACACAAATACACTTAACTCATAAGCCATGTTTAGAAATATGAAAAATTGTTGAATATATTCAATTCAATTCAGTTTACAAACTGTATTGTCTGTGTATAAAAAAAAACATAAAATCGTGTTTACGCACGTCAACACACTTTACAGAAATACACAGCCAGTAACTCGCATACGCCAATGAAACCCAAGAATAGTACATTACACATAAAACTGCTGCATAGCACTCAAAATAACCACTGTTGATTGTTTAAACACATTCTTGTTTACAAATTTGTTTCCAGGGTATGATAAAAAAAAATTGTTGAGCTGCAAGTGAAGAAACTAGCGGCTGCACCTAAACTTTGAAATTTTCTTGTCAAAGGTTTATTTATATACAGACTGTTGACCAAAGCATTACCATCAAATCAAATTACTAAGAATACTGACCTGACTTTGTGCCAGAGTCCTGTAAATTGTCATAATGATAACATTTTAAATAGTGTGGCGTGTAACAGTTTTCTTTGAGGAGTTGTGTAACATTTCTGAATTCAATTTCAAGTGTGATCAGGAAAGGGTATTGTTATCACCTGACATGTTAAAATAACACTAGATACCCCCCCCCCGACCTCCACACTGCTCTCTTTCCCTTTTATTCAAAGTTTAACATGGAAGCCCATGCCGTAAACTCTCCATTTGGCGCCCTCAAACTTTTGTTTAACTTTTACTGCCTACTTTCCAATTTTACTAACCATTTTTTTGAATATTAAAGCTGCATTCATTGTTACCAAACATTGTCTCTTTTAATACTAGTGTCAAAAATAATTCGGTTGACACACACAATTGGATGATCATAGCCGGGTTCCTTCATAATATATCATGCAAATTCAGTCAAGTTGGTGATCCACTTTCCAGCCATCTGTCGGAACATATTATGCTAATTTACCTACTTAACAGATACTGCTATGCTTCTTATTTCCGCATCTTGTCATCAACTCTGATTGGTGAACCTAATGTCGCTGATCCCGGCCCTATAACCTTTGCTAATTATGTGACACACGTACATATTTTTAGCCCAACTGAACTGACATTCAATAGCACTTTAAGAATAACAAATGTGTGTGTGTGTGTGTGTGTGCGTGCGTGTGCGTGTGTGTGTGTGTGTGTGTGTGTGTGTGTGCGTGTGTGCGTGTGCGTGCGTGCGTTCGTGCGTACGCGCGCGCGCGCGTGTGTGTGTGTTTGTGTTTGTTTGTGCTAATTAAGTTAATGTGAGAAGGACAAGACTTTGTCTCTGCATATCAAAATTCAGTTTTACCTGTCCACCACTGAGTTCATGACATTCTGGTCACAGCAGATCTAAAACCAGCAATAATGGATATATATCATTATCAGTAGGGGCTAATGCTAAGTACCAGCATATCAGTTGGTTGTTATGCATATTAAAATGAACTAAGGCCAAATAAAAAAAATGTATTTGGTGCCGGTTACCCCGACCCCACCTAGTTTTTCACGCCGACCCTAAAGTTTTTGTTACGTAATCAAGAAAAATAACAATAAGATCGTGAAAATCGTGAAGTCTCGAAGGAAATAGTGGATGCGAAAACTGACATCAACTTAAAAAGGCAATATAAAACTATTCTTCCAATCTGTAATGGCTGTACATCTGATAGGAAGAAATAAACAACACAAAGACCATTTTGGAAAACAATGGAAAACCTGAACTAGACACTCGTATTCACACATGAAAAAAATAAATAAATGTAATCAGAACCACATAATTTTTTACGCCTAAATACAGCGACAAACGCCATAAAACACGGCTACAAAAGGTACAGTGAATAAGGCCAAAAGGGGTGGTACAGCAACAGTCAAATAATGATGTTTATTGCAAACATAAAAACTGGGATGGGTAGGCAAGTTGATAAACGTTTAAGAAACGATCCAATGTTTGTATAGCAACAAGACAACACTTATAGCAACGGTTGAATGTTGTGCATATTGAAAAGATAACAACAAGGTTTTGTTAGTAGGTGGATACATATCTATCTAGCAACAAGACCACACCTATAGCAACAACCAAATGATGGTGTATATGGCAAAGATAACAACAGGGATAGTTAGGCAAGTAGATGAATATTCAAACAAAATGAGATATGGTCACCAGTAACTGAGAAAATGCGTAAAGTGATACTATTATTAACATGATGGCACATATTGGAAGGATAATAACAAGAATGGCTTGGCATGTGGATAAACACTGCTAAAAATTGTCACAAACTTTATAGTTGTGCTAGATGCCATTTGCGTTATTGTTTTCACACATGAACAGAACAAAGGAAAACTTTTTCTCACTTGATTCAAATGTGATCTGTTTCAGATGTAACGACTGCTACAACTTTACAACATATCAAAGACAATTTGATATTACAACAATTGATGCCAATATCTCACCAAGGAAAGTCCAACTAGAAAGATTAGACAGTGGGAAGAAGTCTCTAACACTTGAATGTACGTAGAGAGCACATATTTCTGCAGAAGCAACGGTGCCGTAAATATGCTTGTGGTCAAAGTTCACGATGTTGATGCTAATATTCTTGTCAAGTTCCCAGTTCAATCTTCAAATATGAGAGTAAAGTTCAAAGTTCGAGAAAGTTGCTAAGTCTGAGTAAAGTGAAAGGAATGTAATGACTATTGTATACATCAACACATATCATTTTACCAATAGGTGATTTAAATATAATAAATGCTCTGCTATAGCATGGCATGTTGGTATTGCCTATTATGATTGGCTTTATACATTAATTGTGCTAGTCATGTTTTCAGACTTACCATATCAATATGTCTGCTCTGATATCCTCTCACAAAAAGAGACAGTTGCCACAATAACATGTGAAAAGCACTGTCAAATTTGATTGCATACACAGGGCCAGATGGACATATCTCCAACTACAGCATTGATTGGTTGGTTAACAGCTATGACAGTGGTGCCAGCCAATCAGAATGGAACAAGCAGTTATTATTATGGGATGCTAAAACCATTGAAGGCAACATGCCTGTAAATTATAAACGATTTTTGCAAGATGAGGATGGTTTGAAAGTGGGCTTGCGAAACCTAGCAAAATATGGGTTTTTACTTGTTGAAGGTACTCCAGCTACTTTTGAAGACACCCAGGTAAGCATATGATAAAACCTCCAAAAGTTGGACCCTTCTGCCGTACAACCTCGGTCCACTTCAAACTATAAAAAAAATGAAGACTGTATGTATTCCTTTAGAAATTACTTCATGTGTAAAAGTATACCTCATCTTAATTGTACTTTTATAAAATTCATGTCCGTATTCCTTAAAAGGTAACATCCAGTCTGATTTACATTTATTCCTGCTTTTTGTACTTCTATAGATTACTGTTATCAACTTATCAAATAGTACCTTAGTAATTCATTCAACTTGTAATCGTGTACAGAAGTCCTACTGCCCTTGACATGTGTTCGGCCATGTTAGAGATTTCCTTCAAGGGTTTATGGGAAAAGCTATTGTGGTGACATCACATTTACCATGATTTCTTTATCTTGACAAAATGTATTCCTTTCAAACTCCATCATGGGATGTATATTTTGGCTGACAGAAAGTAGCTGAGAGGGTGAGTTTTATCAGAGAGACAATCTATGGTAAAATGTGGGGTGTTACAGATGACATGGAGTTTGCTGATGTTGCTTACTCTGATGTACACTTGAGAGGACATACAGATACTACATATTTCAATGAACCTTCAGGGTGAGATAATGTAAAGTCTTTCTTCCTTTTGTGCATGTAATTCAGTGTGGTGTGGTGTGGTGTGGTGTGGTGTGGTGTGGTGTGGTGTGGTGTGGTGTAGTGTAGTGTGGTGTGATGTTATGTGATGTGATATGATGTGGTGTGGTGTGATGTGGTGTGGTGTGATGTGGTGTGGTGTGATGTGATGTGATATGATGTGGTGTGGTGTGATGTGATATGATGTGGTGTGGTGTGATGTGGTGTGGTGTGGTGTGATATGATGTGATGTGATGTGCTGTGCTGTGCTCTGATGTGATGTGATATGATTGTGACGTAATGCAGTGTGAACCTTCAGGCTGAGACAATGACTACAGGCTTTCTTTCTCAGTTTCTGTGTATGTAATGCAGTATAATGTGATGTGATGTGATGTGATATGATATGATATATGATATGATATGTGATATGATGTGATGTGATGTGTTATGATGTGATGTGATGTGATGTGATGTGATGTGATGCATAATCCCCGTATCAATCTTTGTTTACTTAGAATGTGAAGGATCTTATGGTGTTTGTTTAAACAGTATGGAATGCAGAAACATTGCCGTTTTCAAATTCTTCTTTCAGAGTTCAGATCTTCCATTGCCTTAGACATGACGGTGAGGGTGGGAAAACTTTACTGGTCGATGGCTTCCATGCTGCCATGAAATTAAAAGATAAACATCCCAAATACTATAAGACATTAAGTCAAGTTCCACTTTGCCACCATTATCTGGACACAAAAAGAAAACTACACATTCGAGGTATTGGACCAGTTTTACAACACGATCCGATCAATGGAGATTTGATGCATATACGGTATGTAAGAGTTTTCCAAATACATTTCTTTGTTTATCCGAGGAAAATTACGAGTGGCATAAAGGGCCTTGTCAACACGAGGCAAAGAAGACTAGTATCAGAACCCTAATGTTATGAGCTCTATAACCGTGAAACTGATGAGCCACGCGCATGCGAACTTTAGTCTGAAAATCCACAGAACAACCCCCCCCCCCGGTCTGACAAACTGACCAGTCCCTCATATGTTTGTAATGGTGATGTCATTAACCAATACAGTTGTGATCAAGTGGACAATCTTTCATTGTATAGCAATTAAAATTTAGAGAGGAAGAAATCTGAGGCTGGATTTATTAACTGCATTGCTAGGAAAAGGACCTAGGAAAAGTTATTTTCACCTCTATTCATTGTACATTTATCTCTCTGAAATGGAGTTATAAAATTGGAAATAAAATAGCTAAGGAGAGATAACAGCAAAGGGTTCTTTACTGTTGGTTTGTTCTTTTTCACAGATTCAATACCTTTGATCGCCATACTATCAGTCACCTTGGCAATTCAGAACTGATGACATTCTATGAAGCGTATTTGTCATTCGGCAAAGAACTCAACTCACCTGATAATGAGTTACAGATCAAATTATGGCCAGGGACTGTCTTGTTAGTGGACAATTGGAGAGTTCTTCATGGTCGGACATCTTTTACTGGTCAAAGACAAATCTGTGGCTGTTTTATGCCAAGAGATGATTTGAACAGCAGATATAGAACTTTATTGAACATGAGTGTATAATTATAATTTATGCATGTATTATAACATCACATTCCAAGGCACATATTCTATTCCAAGGCACATATTCCATAGTCAAAGCAAATCGCCAATAGGACTCTTGTGCTGCTGTTATATAGTGCCCAAGGGAAATACAAAATGAATATTACCTTCTGAATGCAAATTGATGTCACTATGGGTCGCTAGTCCACACCATGTGACATGGTCTAAGCCAATCACTGAAGGCTGTATGAAAACGATGTTATAAATTCAAATATTGATCCAGAACTTTATTGAATATTGGTGACTGTATAAATATTATTTATGTATTTCTTCACTGTAGCTACAGAACTTTATTCAACAATAATGTATAAATACAATTTATGCACGTATTATCAAAGTAACGGATACTAGAAAGGAATATTGACCCCAGAACTACATTGAATATTAGGGTATAAATCTCACTTATCTATATTTTATTGCTAAGAGATGATATAAACAGTAGATATATAATGTTATGTTATGCTATGTTATGTTAGACTTTAAGAAGAGAGACATTTAGAGATAAGTTTGGGGCTCCACTTCTCTCTGCCAGTCTTTCTATCCATGAAGATATTTCCTATCGAACTCTAACTGAATAGAAGTCAACCATTGGTTAGTTTGATTATTGACAGCATGAAAATTGTAACTGGGGGGGGGGGGGGCTATACAAATTTACAATAGTTTGCTGCAAAAGTGTTGCAAACTTGTATTGTTTATATGTCAATGTGTTCAAATAGACTTGATGACTTCTATTGTTGGATTTGGGTCAACATCAATGTATTGTACAATGCACAATCATATTTATTGTCTTTGAACAGTGTGAGGGTGTGTGTGTACAGTCAGGTGGGGCATTAACCGTTAGGTGTACACCAATCATATGTTAATTAGTAGTATAAAGGTTACACATTTTTAAGTAGGAACTTATTAGCATGGCTGCGTTTACCGATAAGTTCAGTTGTACTATTCAAGGTGGGCGATTTATTGGCGGTTATAATAAAATATTACCAGAGGCATAGTTGAAAACGTTTGGTAACATTGGAGTATGAGTTATTTTGTTTAAGGACTTTCCATTTCATATCATAGTTAGTTTTGTTATCTTTTGAGGTGCCAAATGCATTTACTGAGCGCAGTATCTTTCTTCTTATGTTCCAGTTTTAATGAAGACTATTCCATCTGCTTTTGAATTCTGTGTCACTAACACCTATGTATATTTTATGATCTTGGTTAGTGGTAACCGTTACTTTGTAGACAATGCTTTTTATGAGGCATTTTCCTTCAAGGGGGCATTCAATTGGTTTCTTGCAGTTACATGTACTTTGTTGTGCATTTATAATCTTACCCATGTTGTCCATGCAACTGTAGTCACTTTAACGTTATTGCGGTTGAAGATTTTATGGAGTACGCTTGATATAGGGAAATGCTTGTCTATAAAGTGCAGATATTAGTTGAAACACCTGATGATCCTTTTGGTGAAACGGACCGTAGTGTAAATACATAATGAAATAACAGACTCGCCTTCTTTCATATATATTTTTTCCCCCAGATATATATATATATATATATATATATATATATATATATATATATATATATATATATATATATATATATATATATATATATATATACTAATTCAGTGTAAGAGGTAAGTCATAAACTGAAGGAAAAGCGCTCAATACTGAGAAGTGGAGCTGTACACAAGTTATGGTACGGAGCCGTATATATATATATATATATATATATATATATATATATATATATATATATATATAAAAGGATGTAATAAGTCGTTACTCAGAGTTTCGCGTCGAGCGATCTTCAGACGACTAACTTGGGATTGTCAAGGTCGATACATATCCACTTAATGTTTGTATGTATATATTGCGTAACAAGATGGTCGGACTAAACTATTCCTTACGGGGGTTTACTTCTATAGTTGGCGAGCGAGTATTTGCCTTCATGACGACATTTTGAGACCAGTTTGGATTTTTGTTCAGTAGCATACTCTTTTCAGCATTGATTATACATACTTTACAACGACTATATATGTAAGAGATAATAATATGTTCATGTGGGTGGAGGGTCTATGGGCCTATATGTTTCTCACAAATCGTGGTTCAAACATCACCAGATACCCGAACAGATTGTTATATGTTGAACAGATTCTAGAGTATTGAACAAATTCATGATAAGCCTACAATTTTAGTAGTCTGTAATGACGTCACCAGTCTGGGCTTATCAGCCTGCCCT
>NC_135559.1:8053758-8166258 GCF_964340395.1 Glandiceps talaboti
ATTAGGAAGACTGAAGTGTAGCATGTGTAGATTCTTATTGGTTTCTGTGTGGTTGTATTAAACAAAGCTATTGATGAACAGTAACTTGAAATGGGTTGTAAATCTGGGTGTACAAAGAGTAAGTCATTACCTACAATTATCTCTCAACCAAAGATTGTTGAGTTTTATTTGTGTACCATCGTGTAAAATGTACACGTGGTTATCCTCTAACACGAACTCAATAGCTGTTTTTGTTGGATCGGATTGCGCATGACGAGAGTTATCAATATCAGTTGATGACGACAATACTCGTCTTGGAAATGCAGTTGCCATGGCAATTGGTGAAACATTCATTTGAATATTCATACCAATGTAACGCAATGATGACAGCCTCCTGCCAAATTTTAACAAGGCTCGAATATTCAACATCTGAGAAATAAAAAGAATGGGTTAATTTGTTGATTTTTTAGTTATGCCATTCTTGGTCATGTGACTGTCTCAGGGGTTCACTGCATTCCCTACCCTATCCAGGACATTGCTGTGGACTGTCCCTGACTGAAGTACAACTTATGTTTAGTAACTCTATACTGCTGTATGTTGACATATTCCTGCACCATATTGTCTATAATTCCTACCATACGCCTGTTGAAGAAATCATCTCGTTCATTTATCCCGCTCCCTCTCTGTTTTTCTGTCACTCGCTGGACCATTCACTCCTTTCCCTCCCCTCTGCTCCACTGCTGGTTACGCCCTCTCGTGAGTCTTTTGTGTTAGGCGGGGGGTCATTTAAGGTCACTCTTGGTTCACTCACCAGTACATTAATTGTCAAAAAAATGCCTCATTTGGCTTAAAAAGTGTGGGATTGATGAGAGCATATAGGCATAGTAATGTGACCATACTCTTCTCGTATAATTTTAAAATTGAGTCTGCTGTAACGTCCCCTACCATACGCAGTTCTAACAACTCTTCCGTGTACTGGTAGCTATTTTCATTTTGGGAGTAAGTTCTTGCACCAAATAAAAATAACGATTTCACGGACACAATTTAGAAATTAAAAGTAATATATAGCAACAAAGAAAAAAGTACTTTCTGTGACTGAAGGTGTGTACCTGTGTGACTAGTCTAGTTCCTATATGTTATCGTTAAGATTTACACCTCACCTCATAGTATAGTCAAAGTCGACGTCGTTACTTTAAAAATCCTGAGATGCATGCAATTTAAAATTCATCCACAGCCACCCACGCAGTCATGAACATCGTGTCTTTGTTAATCAATCACAAAATTCTAACCAATCCCTCATAAAGTTAGTATTTATTGGGGCAATTATGTCATGTCCAACTATGATATATTTGTCAGCTACTTATGCGCTGTTTACGTCACCATAACAGTTGGGGTTCACTGATTGGATGAACAACTTTTTGTGCTGATTGAAGGACTTTGACCAGACGTGGTTTAGATAGAGACGATGTTGGCATCCAGACTACTGTGTGATGCCCCCCTCAAATAAGCTTGTAGCTACTGTATTCTTTGAAAGAATACTCTATAGGTGCACGTATTATTTGTAGCTGTATACACGATAAATCATGAAATGAAAGTTGGAGTTCGTACCCAAAACCAGCGCCCTCAACGGCGATCACAATTTCAACCTGTTTCTGTACTGCTCATGGTTAATATCTGATTAACATGTACAATGTCTAATTATTGGTATTTTAACAATTTTCAGTGGATATATTTTGTCTGTCTGATCGAAAAAACAATAGCCCAGTTTAGTTACAGCTAGTACAGGTTTGATAAACATAAGTGACTAGCATCAATAACCCGTTAATACCACTCAAAACTTGCACAACACTACACTATTATATAGCTAACCTACAGTATAACACATACAATGTCTCTTTAAAGACCAATTTTTGGTTATTTAGAGATTTTTAAAAGTCAGGTTTAACGACAACGAACAAATTAAACAGCATGCACAAAACAGACTGATTCTCATTTTATACGGTTTGAAATGTAGGATTCATATACAGATTAAAGTGTCTTTCACGTACCATTCGATCTTTCAAATGAAGTATAACCGGTATCAGCTACAGACGCCTATTTTGTGCCTTTTTGGGTTGAACAGAAGACTCGGGAATTTTCAGACAAAAAAGTCCACCCATGTTTGATTTTCAAGCAGGAATGTACGGTCACCGGTGATCAAGTTACGGTCATCTAGCGGGGTCACGCTGGGTCATCAACCTTTCTAAGTTAAGGGTGACGTCCCCGGTTTGCATCGCATCATACATATCACGGATTGTTGTGATTGAAAAATCTTGGGCAAAATCTTCTAGTCATACCTTTATTATTTTGTTGCTGTGAAGATTTTTTCTAAAGCATGGTGAAGTTTCCTGGGTTGTCGACCCATGATTAGGGAATTTTAAGATGAAAGGTCGACCCATGTTTAGGGATTTTGTCGTGAAAAAATGAACTATTTGAGTGGCACATCCGAGCACATCTTTCAATGGACGTAACCCCATCCCCACCCCCGGGGGGTTGAAATTTGTAATGTTGATGTGGAAGATAGCATTTTACTGACGGGGAGGGAGGAGGTGTCGTAAGAAAAATGAGTAGACCCTTTAAATGATTGCCCTTGAACCACCTTGACCAACAATTGGCTTATCTTTCTTGGTTAACAACCATATATCATTTGTCTTTAAAGCTAGAAACGCCATCACGTGAGTGTCTGTTTTCAATCTCGGTGACGTAGTTGCAGCGGCCGTCCAGAGTTCTTGTTATTTCTAATACTTACATCTACTTACAGCTGGGTATCCAGGTATGACAACCGAATACTATTATACCAATTTACAGCTACACATATTATGTGATGTTTTTCTTCGTGAAGAAAGGGATGTAACCGTCGGTAACTATGAAGTCGTGGACATACAACAGAGAAATAAAAAATTATCTGACCTGAAAAATTTTTTGGGGGTTCCCGTTATCCGACCTGACCTAGTTTTTCACTTATCCTAAACTTCTTTTTACGTATTCGAGAAAAAATAATAAAATCGCGAAAATTGTGAAGTCTCATGAGAAATAGTGGATGTGGAAACTGACATCAACTGAATAAGACAATATAAAACTGTTCTTCCAATCTGTAATGGCTGTACATCTAATGGGAAGAAACTGATAACACAGAGACCATATGGAAAACAATGGAAAACATAACTACCTGAACAAGACATGTGTGAAAAAAAATCTACCTACCCCACCTACCGATAGTACTTTTATAAAACTGAGTGTACTCGGAACCACACAATTTCTTTTGTTAGGCCTCCAGCAGTAATTGTAGGCTTAAGATTTATTTCAGTATACAGTAGGTTTTTTGAGTGCAATCAAGAGAACAATAAAAGGCTCAAAAACAAAAATAACTCCGCTAAGTAACTAGATATATGAACGCAGGTTAGAATCATAAACTATATGTATACACATATCAACAAAAACAAATAACAGGGTTTCTTACCTCTAGTTATCCAAATGTCCAAGATAAACCTGTAAACCTTTGTGCATGGTGACCATACTAATATAGAGACGTGTGTGACATGTGTCAGGCCATTCACTATCAGCCAATCATATCATTTTATCAACTTATGTAAATCAAGAATCTGTCAAAATATTGACACAATGTTTGACAGGATAGTGATTAGCTTTCAAACGATTGTGTTCAAGGAGTTACATCTTGTATGTGTGCAAACAAGTCATCTGTTGGGGAAGGTCGCCAGGGGAAGGTCGAACTTGGAAGGAGTGTTCATTTTTTACAGCCTCGGTGGGCTTGGAAATCCGTTGTCGCTAAACACTCTTTCTGTCCTATTTGACTTGTATTACAACCCATCATTATCAAACACATGAAACACATAATTATCCTGTATATTTATTTTTATTTAAGATATATATTTATTTACATTTGATTCTTTCACCCTATAGTCAAAGACCAGGTGACTGTACTTTCCTATGCATATCATCACTTAGTATTGTAACAATTAAATGTTTTTTCCTAATATTTTTTCTCTGTTCAACTACGGAAAATATGAGTGACCTAAGGGGCCCTGTGACTATGAGTTGCTAGATGAGTAGTGACAAACCCTTAGGTCACGAGTATTTTCATGAAATTCGGGAAAATAGAGATTTTGAACATTTTGACTCAGATTTCGAGGACCACAGAACCAGGGATGCAGACATGGGTTGTTGTGAGGTAGAAAGACTAGGGTATATAATCCATATTTTCTGTTCAAGGACAATAACTTTGCTTGTGCATTGTACAATACACTGATGTTCAATAGAAGTCAATCTCTGCTGACCAAATGTATCTAACAATATAAATCAATCTAATCTATCTGAACACACTGACACGCTAATAATACATGTTTGCAACACTGTTGTATATCAAACTATTGTACGGAACCCCAGGTTTTAACACTATCAATAACCAAACCAAACCAAAGGTTGATTTCTAAGTCAGTTAGAGTTCGATAAGAAAGGGTTTCATGGATAGAAAATTTGGCAGAGCAAAGTGGAGCCAAACTTATCTCTGAATGTGTCTCTTCTTGAACTCTAACCTAAAATTGGCCTTTAGTGACCTCAATTTGCATACAGAGGATACTATTCATTTTCTACTTTCCCTAGGGCACTAATACAGTCATACAAGAGTCCCATTGGTGATTTGTTTTTACTGGAATATGTGCCCGGGAATAAAATATGTGCCTTGGAATGTGATTATAAACTATAATTATACACTCATGTTCAATAAAGTTCTATATCTGCTGTTCAAATCATCTCTTGGCAAATAACAACCGCAGATTTGTCTTTGACCAGTAAAAGATGTCCGACCATGAAGGACTCTCCAATTATCCACTAACAAGACAGTCCCTGGCCATAATTTGATCTGTAACTCATTATCAGGTGAGTTGAGTTCTTTGCCAAATGACAAATACGCTTCATAGAATGTCATCAGTTCTGAATTGCCAAGGTGACTGATAGTATGGCGATCAAAGGTATTGAATCTGTGAAAAAGAACGAACCAACGGTGAATAACACATATATACTCTATGTAATGGATGGACCCTGATTAGTTCCTAGGGAACTATTTCCATGGCTCTCACCAGAAATATTCTTTCTGTTGCTTTCAAAGATTGTGTACATATTTTTCTTCTCTGGTGGAATAAAATTCAATGCAATAATGCAATCTGTTTAACGTATATGTAAATCAGAAATAAAAATAAGTATTGCTGTGATACTTGGTTCAAGAAAACTTGAACCAATTCTCAAGAATTTCAGATTCTCAATTGAAATTATGTAAGAGAAAAATCAGGGATCCCTTAGAAATATCAAAATGATATCAAAATTATATATACCATCGTAACATTCTTTTTTTCCTCTGAATGCCAACACTCGACTCAAGTGTAGAGCTGTCCTCTGTGTTTTTGCTAATTTCATAACTCCATTTCAGAGGGGACGTATAATGCAGAGGTGGTGAAAATTACTTTTTCTGGGTCCTCGAAGCATAAAAGCAATGCAGCTAAAATGAGTTTCACAATTTGTCCCCTTTTAAAATGGCTATATGGATTTAAATGGGTATTTATTTTGGATTTTTAATCGATAAAGCAACTCAAATATGTTTTTCTACTTTAAAAAAGAATGTGAAATAGGAAAGGCCAAGTCTTTGTTTGTAACTCAATAAATAAAAAAAATATGTATTACTAAGATATTTGTTATTGTAAATACAATGACAACATTTTTACACACTTTTTTAAAAAGCTTTTTGTGATGTATTGACATACAAACATGGAATTTGGTGATGCTGTTTCACATTTTTTTTCAAGTAGAAAAACACACTTAAGTTGTTTTATAAATGAAAAATGAAAAATAAATAACCATTTGTCAATCCATATGACCACTTAAGGATGGACACAGGTTTTACTACTTTCACGGTAATTTGCTATACAATGAAAGATAGTTAACTTGATCGCAAACCATATTGTACATGGTCAATGACATCACTGTTTCAAACATATACCAGAAGTAAACTGAATGTCTTCCGTAAGAGCAAGTTTTGAGATTGTTGTTCCTACAGACAATTGTTGGAATACAACAGAACATATGTAATAAGTTATTTTTTCTCATTGATTGCTATTTGCTCATTGCTGTTAGTGATCTCCTGGCCAACCACAACATGTACTGTGACATTTGTTGAGAATGTAAAAAAAATAATAAGTGCATCGTCGTACCACTTTAGACAACATTTCCTGATGAGAAACTATTTTTTCCTTTTTAGTGGCCTACAAAAATATGCCAATAATTAACACTTTGTTATGGTAATGAGCTCTTAAGGATTGATAAGAAAGTGCAGCTTATACTCTGGTAATCACGCCTTCGGTTTATGAAGATATAGGTGCAAACTAAATCTATTTTACTTCACTGTGGTAGATTACACAAGTGGGTGAATAGTGGTTCCTCTGTTGTGCGATTCTAATCACCCTGTGATCAAGATAGTGTAAACATTGGAAGTCCCGAAACAGTGCACTGCAAGTTCATGGAATGCTGTCATTAACATTCTACAACACCTCCCTACTGAGACAATACCATAATTAAACCAACGCCCATTCAATTCACAGTTGTATCAACATGTTGTGACAATAGTTTTAGTTTGTGCTATCTTAGTAAACTGAAGGATCCAGAGTAATATCATTAGGGTTCTGATACTAGTCGTGGTGGTGACTCATGGTGATAAGGCCCCCTATGTCACTCATATTTTCCTTGTCTTAACGAAGATAAATATTTGGGAAATCTCTTACATACCGTATATACATCAAATCTCCAGTCACTGGATCGTGTTGTAAAACTGGTCCAATACCTCGAGTGTGTATCTTTTTATTTGTGTCCAGATAATGGTGGGTAAGTGCAACTTGACTTAATGTCTTATAGTATTTGGGATGTTTATCTTTTAATTTCATGGCAGCATGGAAGCCATCAACCAGTAAAGTTTTCCCGCCTTCACCATCATGTCTGAGGCAATGGAAGATCTGAACTCTGAATGAAGAATTTGTAATCTACAGTGTCAAAATTAATCAAAATTATCTATTTAAACATTAATTTACAAACAATGAAACTGGTCCCTGTAAATGGTGGGATTATTTAGCATTTTTCTAAAACCCTAAAGTGAAAAATGTATGCACTCCAAATTGTATTCAGTACTGTTTTTACAAACACGATAACATCATTTACATACTAAGTAAACGAAGATTGTAAGTTAGTGGATTGTGCATCACATCACATCACATCACATCACACCACACCACATCGCATTACATCACATTGCATTACATCACATCACACCACACCACACCACACATCACAATTGCACATCGCATCACACCACACCAATTCACATCACATTACATCACATCACACCACACCACACATCATAATCACATCACACCACACCACACCACATCACATCACAATCACATCACGCATCGCATCACACCGTACCACACATCACATCACACCAAACCGCACCACATCACATCACATCACACTGCACCACACCACACCACATCACATCACATCACACCACACCACATAACATCACAATCACATCACGCATCGCATCACACCACACCACACCACACCACAATCACATCACATCATATCACACTGCATTACATACACAGAAAGAACGACTAGACATTGTCTCACCCTGTAGGTTCATTGAAATATGTAGTATCAGTATGTGCTCTCAAGTGTACATCAGAGTAAGCTGTATCAGCAAACTGCAAGTCAGCTGTAAAACTCCACATTTTACCATAGTGTGTTTCTCTGATAAAACTCACCCTTTCAGCTACTTTCTGTCGGCCGAAAAAAATACACATCTCCCATGATGTTGTTTGAAAGGAATACACTTTGTCAAGACAAAGAATTTAGGGGAAATGTGATGTCATCACAAAAGCTTTTCCCATAAACCCTTGAAGGAAATCTCTAACATGGCCGAACACATGTCAAGGGCAGTAGGACTACTTCATATGATTTCAATTTGAATAAATTACCAAGATGTCATGTTTGAATAGATTTCTAAGGTATGATTTCATCACCAAAATGTAAGTTAATAACAGTAATCTATAGCAGTACTGCCCCCAGGGTATAAGCTGCCTAAATGGAACATATTTTAACGAAAATCCCTACACATGGGGTCGGTAAATGCATGTACCTATTCCATGCTTAAATTTTTTTTCAAATTCTCAAATAAAAGGGAAAGTTGCCTTCCAAAAATCAAGGAAATCGGCTGCTGAGTATCTATAAGCTTTCACCAAGGGTATAGTAATGTGTCTTGGGTAATGACCTGCATAGCACAATCAATGGCAGGAATATCCTAATTCATGGGTCTGCTGTATATATGTGTATCTTAGACATGGGTCCAAACACTTTTAGGTATGGGTAGATGTTTGGGACCCGGGGACCACACCCCTGTCTAAAATTTATCCAAATATTAAAACCAACTATGATTTTCCATGACATAAATTTCATTTGAATGGAAAAAGTCTCCACTACCTAAGAATACCAGTAGAAAGATCAAGTCATAACAAATCTGTACTGTTGTATACCGCACATTATATACTTACCTGGGTGTCTTCAATAGTAGCTGGAGTACCTTCAACAAGTGAAAACCCATATTTTGCTAAATTTCGCAAGCCCACTTTCAAACCATCCTCATCTTGCAAAAATCGTTTATAATTTACAGCCATAGGCATGTTGCCTTCAATGGTTTTAGCATCCCATAATAGTAACTGCTTGCTCCATTCTGATTGGCTGGCACCACTGTCGTAGCTGTTAACCAACCAATCAATGCTGTAGTTGGAGATATGTCCATCTGGCCCTGTATATGAAACCAAATTATTGATAATGCCTTCACAGATTACTATGGCAACTGTCTCCTTTTGTGAGAGAGTACCAGAATAGACATATTGATATGGTAATGCTGCAAATATGACTACCGGTAGTAACCCAATTATAATTGGCAATACCAATATAGCCATGCTAGGTCTCAATGTATATGCTACGAGGTTCGACACATCTTCCCTCTCCGATGCGTCAAACCATGTAGCGTATACACATCCAGAGCTATAGCAGAGCATTTCCGAGGACTGCTTTGCAACATTTAATGACTTGCTATATTAATGAACTTATACATACATACATGTAGTAGTAAATATTGAATCCCCCACAGGTAAAATGGTATGTGTAGCTGTATACATTAGTCACTGCATTCTTCTCACTTTCCTCAGTGAACTTTAGCAAGCATATTAGCATATGAGCACATTATACAGGGTACCCCTCCGTTTCCTCAGACTTTAAACTTTTCTTGAATTTTGAACTTTTAAACTTTCCTCTCAATTTGAACTTTGAACTGCGAACTGCGAACTACTTTATATAATGTCCCTCTCAATATCCTCATATTTCAAAACTTTTCTTGAACTCTAACCTTTTCTCTCATTTTGAACTTTGAACTGTGAACTTTACTCTCATTTTGAACTTTGAACTCTGAACTTTACTCTCATTTTGAACTTTGAACTTTGAACTTTAACAAGAATGCCATTTTTTTCTGTGTAACAGTTTACTTACATTCAAGTTTCAAAGACTCTTCTCCATTGCCTAATCTTTCTAGTTGGGCTTTCCTTGGTGAGATATTTAAATCAATTGTTGTAATATCAAATTCTCTCTGATCAGTTGCAAAGTTGTAGCAGTCATTACATCTGTAACAAAATCAACATTGTACCAATTCAGTGCAGAAAATGAGTTGTTCTTATTTTCTTTTCATGTGAACATATTTATGTGTGACTGTGTATTATACACAGGGAACCTTGTACATACTAGATGTGCACACTCTAGTGCTAGAAAGGAGAGCACAACTGTGTAGCCTGCCTGCAGACTTGAGAATGACTATCGCTACACTACTCCACTATCCTAACTGACATTTTGAATTTTTGAATTTCTGCTACGTTCCCTCATCTTTGCTGAGAATAGTATGTTGCCTTGGCATACACATGAGTGTATGAACCACTGTGATATTTCTATATTACATGGATATACACTATATTTGACTTGCAATGACATCGTAACCATACACTATTCAGTCACATCAACTGCCAGTGATATTTCTATATTACATGGACCATTGAATATACACTATATCTTACCTGCAATGATCTCGTAACCACACATTATTCAGTTGTATTGTTCTGCCACTGTGGGATATTTCGATATGGTTATTATTCACTTTTATATTGTTATCAATTGATTCTGTGTGTACACATCTCACCATGACAGGTGATAGTGAAGACGGATTTCGACAGGATGCAGTTGACATGGCAAAATGCCTGAGATATGTTTGAGTAGTCTGTGTCCATAATTTCTTTGGTAATGAGACTGTTGGTGTTCTGAAACTTGTGTTCTTTCCGCTACTACAGAGGAGTCGGCTCAGATATCGTAACATTGTTGTCTGTAATCGAGAAAATCTATAAAATAAATTCTCACAAAAAGTAATGTGCTCTGTGGCTATACTGACATATTACCGGTAAGTTGTTAGAAATACTTTACTAATCAAAATTGATTCAAGTTATAGAGTCATTATTCAAGTGTTTACGGGTTTTCTGTCCACATGAAATCTGTACATTCAGTTGTTTGATATACTCAATAAAACACAACGAAATTAATATTTCTGAAACAATGAAATAATTGCAAAAATGGCCGATGTCTGTCCAGCAATTTTGTTCGTAACCGTTCTTGAAATTGTGTTCTTTCTGACCCCAAGACCTTCAAATGAATGTTATAATTTACCTACATGAGTCTGAGCTTAGTGGAGTCTTCATGACGGATTCTTTGCATTAGCAGTTCAAGTGCAACTTTCCCGACTTGGTGAGCCAGCAAGTCGGGTGTCATAAAAATTGTTTGCATCTCATCTCTAAAGCTTATTTGCAATGTCACTGATAATGGGTCAGTAAAACTGATAACAACTGATATGACATTAGGGGCTTCACACTTAGATATTACGCTAGACTGCTAGTTCGATGTCTAGACCAATAAGATCTCTCGATTTGCGCCATCAATATACTGGTATTTGTACACCGGCGTGGGCGTTACTTGTCAAGCGACAGTGACTAATCGGGCGATCAGCCAATCAGGTGTCCTCAAACTTCCCGCTTCAAAATCCAGTGAGCTGAGAATATGAGAAATACCATCCGGGTAATGAAAAGTCCATACCCAGAGTATATTAGACAGACATGGTAATGAAAAGTCAACATCCGGAGTATATTTGACTATGTGCGCAATATACTCCAACAGGAAGAAGTTTGTAATGCGAGTTTGTTATCAACCAGAAAGAGCTGTCAAAATGAATGATCGATGGTGGCGAAAGCCCAACGAAATAAACGTCAATAGCTTGTGTGTCTGAACCTTTCAGTAGCTAAGCATGTCTTGTCGAAAGCGATGTTTCGCTCAGTTTACATTTATGAACATGGAGAGTGCGGAGAGTATCCAACTTCATTGATGTATGTAATTCTGACTCCAATGTCAAAAATATCCTCTGAGATAATGCACAGTACAGCAGACACTGTATTTGAGAACTTGTAGTGTGAAGTGAGTGTCTAATTTTGTTTGTGTATGTGTATTAGCTAGAGTGTATAAATAGCCCGGAAGATATGCAGACATGCACGATGGCGCAGACACTGTTATTATTATTGTTGTGGTGGTATGATAGCAGTGTATGAGTTCAGTCGGAACGCTGGTTATCTCCGGAGTATATTGGATTTCGAAACTCAATACACAACAAAGGAAATTAGCCGGTGTACAAAACAGATACAATCCGACCAATATGCGCCTCGCTACCGCTCGACGCATATTGGTCGGATTGTATCTGTTACATAATCCTGGTTTTAATAGTTGATAGCAAGCTATTACCTGGCTACTAATACTAATAGCTAATAGTGGCTAAAAACTATTGGTGGGAAATGAAAACAGCCCGAATAGCCATTTCAAGCTATTGATATAACTAATGTAGCTATTAGCCACTTGGCTATTTAGAGGGCTACTGTGCAATCCAACAATATCGCACCTGACCAGTTTCGTGTGAGGCATGATAATGGCTTTGCGCTGTGGGATTTGTTATTTTTCACTTACCGACGATCGCGATAGCCTAGTGATCGATGTTCTTGCATAGACCATATCCTTCGTGTATGAAGTTGAACTTGATGTAGCACTGTAGGGTATATGGTTCTTGATATTGGGTTCTTTCAGATCACGAGACCTTGCTAATAATTATTTATTGCAGTGTGTAGAGAGAGGTGTACCGTGTACATCGCATCGCACATTGACATTTCACCTTTTGCCAAATGATTGCATGACGTACGTGAACCGACACGACTCGTCTGGGTCAAGTTTCTCAATCTTTGCAAGTGCGCCACCTAGAGCAAAACGAGAGAAAAATATAGAAAGCTAGACAACTTTAGAGGGAGCACTAATAAACTCAAGACGAGAGCTATTTTTATTCGGGTCTTGTTTGGCCATCTGGACGTCGACAAGTGCAAGTCGGGGATTTTTTTGGAAAGGAATAAGCAGACAAAATGACCAAAAGACTCCAAACCACAGCAGCCATGGGCTGTCTGAAGATGTTATTGACGATCTTCAACTTCATATTTTGGGTAAGTAGAAATGAGAAAATGTAAAATGAATCGACAAAGTGTGGGGAGAGGCGGGTCTTCCTTTTTAGAAAATGAAATCCGTCTGTGATGGATGACAGCGATTGAATGAGCTGACTTCGCGATGAGGCACTGAGAAGTAGCTGGGAAGCGACGACTTGAAGACAAAATCTGTCAGGAATGTCGGATTGTAGATTCAAACCCCATTTTCTCTTTGGAATTTCTAGCCGCGATTTAAAGAAAGGGAAAAACCCTTAGCAGCAACAATCGCGCAGCAATCACATCCTGTGTTCTGTGCTACAAAACAATCATACATTTGTTTCAAGGCGAACATTGCCACGTCGCACCGTGCACCTTCTGTAACTTGAGCAGGCAGTGTGTACACTGAGTCGATTGTCGAAGTATGTCCATAATCAACAGGCGTCCTAATATATAAGCGAAAGTCAAATACTTTTTACCCTAAAAATGTTGATTACGTCATCATGCCGTGATGTCATTGTTGTGATTTTCAAGGTGTAATCACAACTGACCCTACGACTTAGAAATCAGGGCTTTCGTGAAGGGTCTGTGATGTAATCAGAGCTTATTGCTTGAATCAGTCAATGGAAATGAATACAGCTGAATAGTGATGTCATTTTGTTGGACTGCAGTAATGGCAGTGCCTTGAATTCATTTGTAAAGTTATAAACAACTTGTCTATCCAGTATGAAATTTAGAATAGGCAAAATTAGCCCTAATAAAAAAAATGTGTGGTTCCGATTATGCTCAATTTTAGAATTATTTTATTTAAAAAAAATTTCTGTGTTAGTGTCTAGTTCAGGTTTTCCAAATGGTCTCTGTGTTGTTTATTTCTTCCTACCAGATCGGTAGTTACATCTACATGTAGATAGATACATGTAGACATATATGTAGATTGATAAATAGATAGATACATGTAGACAGACAGATATAGATAGATAGATGTAGATATATACATGTAGATAGGATAGACAGATAGTAACAGACAGACAGAGGGATATATATACATGTATATATATAGATACAGACAGACAGATATACAGAGATAGATAGATAGATAGATAGATAGATAGATAGATAGATAGATAGATAGACAGATAGATATATTCCAGCAAAATATGTATTTGTAGATAGATATAAGAACAAAATATAAATTTTAATTTTTATCTCAAAAATGAAATAAATATATCATAATGCCATTTTTAAAGTACAAAGACATTTACGTATACAATGTATGATTGGTGACACCTGGTACCGTAAATGACAGCATACATCATAGAATCAAGGATATTCACCTAAATTCATTTAATATTGAAAGTAAATATTTAAACATGGCAGCCTTATCAATTATATCACACACAGTGTTAATGTCTAACAAGAAACACTTAAATGATGGAGATATTTAAAAAATACAACACAGACAATATAACAAAGTCATTGCTGTCTCTACAACTTACAAGTAACCATCAAGTATAATTTGAGTTAATAGTTTTCTTACCTTCACCTTAGGATGTTGATTTTACTAAATTTTAGGACCGTATTATCTATAACTTTTGTATTTTTTATATGTACAGAGTGAGTACAGGTAGCACATGTTTCCACTGTGTAAATATATCACTTGAAACATTCATGTTATGACTCAGAGTCATTCTGAAGAGGATAACTATAAAAATATAAACAGAAACTTAGTCAAGAGATTAGTCATTATCTAGTCGTTGACATTCAGATTATTTCCAACACCTAGTTGAATGCCATATTTCTAGCACAACTTTCTGTGCCGAATTCAAGTTACGACTTTCACCAAAAGCTGGATTATTAGGGAATAGGGAACTTGCAAACCCGCCATGTTGAATGCTGCATCATGGGAAATGTGATAATAACTACTAATCAATTAGTATTATAAACAATATTGTTACATTGTTTGTAACCACAAATAATCAATTCATAGTTACTCTGACCATTGCGGGAGGTTTATTTTATCGATAGCTCCAGATTAGGTACTATTGCAATAACCACAGATAATCCCATAGTCCTTTGCGTCTGAGCATGCTCAGTCTGGATTGCAAGTTCTCTATTGGAGCATTAATATAAACATATGATGTCTATTGTCAATGTGATGTACTTGTATATCATGTAGGATCTATGTGAACATTCAGCCTGGGAGGAGGCGTTTGGTCATAACCGTTATTTTTGCATATCGGGAGCGTGTTTTCTTCTCATTTTTTCGTGAAGGAAGTTGCCAATTACAAGTGTCTGTCAATGTGTGATGGATTACTACTGACATGTACTGTTATTAACTTTATCAGTATGATTTCTGGCGAGATGATTTTTTTGTTAGAATAAGGTGTTCAGTTGGCATTTTGAAATAGAAGCTAATGACTAATCTCCAGGCTACATGTTCTGAAACAGAATATAAATTTATAATTATGTGACAAGACAGCTGGTCATTTTAAATGCTACAGTTGAATTCACCATGTTGTTTCCTGTCAAGGGAAGTGTACCTTAACCTTTCCAGCGTTTTATTTGCAAAAGCACAGGAATAGATTTATGACTCATTTTTTTTCAAGAAAATGAGAAATTGTGACTAATGCTCGAGTAAATTGTAATGACAGAAGGCGATATTTATGCTCACTGGAAGGACATCTTGGTAGTAATTTAGATGCAGTTAAAATGCAGAAAACAACTCCTATCTTACTCAGAGCCATATGGCTGGCTTATCTCAGTGCTCGGTTAATGGAAATATTTCAGAAATAATGATCAGGATTTGAAGCATGTCTGTTCAGGTAGTGATTGAAAGTTAACTCAGACTAGACGAGTTGTACGCTATTTCTTCACTCTCCATTTATCCAAATTCTCTCTTCTTGTTACCAAGGTTTTGTAATTGTGTAAATACTTGTACACTAATTAAAGTATGATTTGGAATCCCTGGTTATGATATGGAGAAGATAAAATAATATTTCATTAAATCCCTAGAAGGGTAATTATAACGCCTGCTGTAAAAGAACACATAATAACAGTGATAAAAAATGAAGGTACAACTTACAGACTAAAAAGGAAAACATAAATAACCCAATAAATATTTACAGTCCTGTGGAAATATTGCACAAGACAGATAAAAACAAGAACCCTGGTTTATACTTTTCTAGCTCTAGATGAATACCTGGGAACTCAGATAGATTTTACCATTTACTTACCACCCTTTGAACAAATACACTAGATGGATACTCAAAGTCAGTTTCTTGACTGAAAGGACAAGTCTTATATAACAAAGTGTTCTCTTTGTTACCTTTACCTATAGACCATACACTGTCTATACAGTACTCAGTGAGAGAGGAACTACTCCATTGTGTGTAGAATGCAAACTTACATAATAACTATTTGGTCTGTAAATTTGAATAAAGGCACTAGACCTTGGAAATTGTATTGTCTTTTATTTAAAAGAAACTTCTTGTACAGAACACCACTTCCTAATTATAGTTCACAATCAGATAAAGTATAGATGTACGTAATATTAGTGATACATCCATGGATAAAGGGGCTGTGTATTATCGTAGTTTGATATCATATTTTAAATTATAGTAATAGCCCATTAGGCCTAACCAAAAAATTGTGTGGTTCCGATTATGCTCAATTTTAGAATAGGTGGGATAGGTAGATTTTTTATTTTATTTTTTTATATATTTTTTTCGTGTCTAGTTCGGGTAGTTCTGTTTTCCGTTGTTTTCCATATGGTCTCTGTGTTATTGCCAACATGGCTTAATATAGAGTACTGTGATGTTTATATTGAAATCAAACCTGTCACTTGGTAATACCAGGAAAATTAAGCTGATTATCAGAGGGATGAATGGGCTAGCAATCTATTTTAAAGGCAATTACCAGTACCACAACAACCAGCAAAGTTATTGATAGCATGCAGTTGTAATCAACTGATCATTTGAAGCAGAATAATGCCGTTATAACTTTAACGGTGTATCAATGTGTGTTAAATGGTGTATTCAAAGTCTATGATGTGAAATTCACTTTTCATTTAGGCTGCAATATTTACAGGCCCACATCAGATTAGGATTAGCACCTCGGTTTCAAAACCAGTTGTTTGACAGAGTTATAGAAAAAGCAGTCTTGCTGTTAGACCCCTCACTTGCTATTCTATTGCTGTGCTCCCAATATGTAGGGTAATATAGATCAATGTTACACAGTGAGTTGCTGAGCTCCCAACACTTAGGGTAATAATGGATCAATGTTACACAGTGTGTCAATGTTACACAGCGAGTTGCTGAGCTCCTAACACTTAGGGTAATAATGGATCAATGTTACACAGTGAGTTGCTGAGCTCCCAACACATAGGGTAATAATTGATCAATGTTACACAGTGAGTTGCTGAGCTCCCAATACATAGGGTAATAATAGATCAATGTTACACAGTGAGTTGCTGAGCTCCCAACATGTAGGGTAATAATAGATCAATGTTACACAGTGAGTTGCTGAGCTCCCAACACTTAGGGTAATAATGGATCAATGTTACACAGTGAGTTGCTGAGCTCCTAACACATAGGGTAATAATAGATCAATGTTACACAGTGAGTTGCTGAGCTCCCAACACTTAGGGTAATATAGATATATGATGTATAATGTACATGTATATATAGATAGCTGACAGAACACTTATATTACCAGGGCAACCAGGACTACTCTCAAGGTCTCAATAAATTATATAATTTGTGTTCTCCGATGATTTCATAAAATAGAGGATGATCAGTATGAAATATATATATTTCCTCCAAAAATTCTGTATTATTATTTCTAAGCACAAAAAACCCAACATATTTTGAAGTGCATAAACCATTATTACCATGGAAACCATTCAAAGATTTACATGTATAGAGAGAATACAAGTAGAGTTGAAGAATTTGATTACATTTTTAAGTAAAATAGCTATCTGTACCATTATATTTAGGCGATTTAGGTGACATTTTGAAGTACATAAAACCATAATTTCCATGGAAACCGTTGAGATTCACATGTATAGATATACTTCAGGTAGATATTAAGTTATTAATAATCACTGAAGATGCACTATTTCTGATCCAGATGTTCAATTTTTAAGTTGCCATGGCAACAGTCACATGATACACTTGCGTGCATATTTTTTTATGATCGTCTTAAATTATATATTCATGATATGGTAGATTTTATTATGACATTCACTACAAATTATCGCTGTCTTCAAAATAAAATTTCCTTTTTCTACACTTGCATAACTGAAACAAATACAAACTTCCAACAGCCCTGTCCGTCTCACATTTGAAATACACAAATTTAGATTTTGATTCAAATATAATTTATGTACAAAAATGATAATATCTCATGATAAATGATAATTTTCACCATTTTATCATAAATATAATATAACATGAACTTTTCAAGGCTTTTGAAAGGCTAATTCTGATTGGGTAGTAGCATGGCATCTGTTACCATAGTAACATGACATGGTTCATAATTACATTAGAAGTGATTTAATAACATGAAACAAAAACTTCATCTGGTTTAACATTTGCTTCTGATTGGATTTTAGTCATTGACCAAGATTTAAACCATAATTTCACCTATAGTAAAGCCAGCTGTAAATTGAAATGGGGACATGTTAGAACAGAGATTGTTATGTGAAGATTTGATATTGTGTACTTCATGGCAGTCAAATCGACCCAGCTGTATAGTAAAATGAGGACTTGGTAGGAGATTATTATAGAAAGAGAGATTTTATCTTGTGAGCTTCGTGGTGGCAACATGTCCATTTGGTCTTCAGGGATTTCAGCAAGTATAAATCATTGTAGCATGATAGATCTGTGTCAGGGGTAATAATTATATATAATTTTGAAGGTGCTATAGAAAATTATACATTATTATCAACACAATGAAAAGTAATTTGCTTTTAATAATATTACATTGCGATGAAAATTCAATGATATGACATGAATGGTACAATAATAGCCCATTGCTATATTTATAGTATTCTCTTTATTAAATTTTCGCTTTATATATTGATGGTTGGGATGAATTTACCACAATGAGTTTGATAAATTCATCATTTGACTCTCATTTAGTCAGATATTTAAGGCAAAAAAAAATTGTTTCTGGTCAGGACAGTTTGTGTAAAGTGGTGTAATGATGCAAATTTTTTTTAATTTTTTTTTTTTAAATTCTCAACCTGACACTCAGTCTACTATTTATGACAGTTACTGTTCTTTTTATTTAGTACTTTAGAGCAAGTGTGTATGTAGGGCAGATGTCATTTGCTTGTTCATGATTGGCTCTGTAGTTGACTTCACTTGAAGAAGGGAGGGTTATTTTTGTGGTTACCCATGGATCTGGAGACTGCATAGGCTGGACAAACATGAAAAAAAAGACCAATGCAAGAATATTTAAGTGATGCTTTCACTGACAAGAAACATTTGTTTTTTGCCTTGTTCCCCAATATTTTTCTTTGTTCAGCCAAGGAAAATATGAGTGGTCTAAGGAACTTTGTCACTACGAGTTGCTAGACGAGTAGTGACAAACCCTTAGGTCATGGGTATTTTTCAGCTGAATGAAGAAAAATATTGGAGAATAATATAATCCTACTTCCTCAAGGATAAATTATTTATGGCAAAATGGAAAAATAATGGCGATTTGGAATGTTTTGACTCATATTGCATTTCGAGCATTGTAAAACCAGTGACGTAGACACGGGTTGTGATGTAGAACAACCAGGGTATACAATCCATATTTTCTGTACAAAGTGAATATCTTGGCTTGTGCATGGTATAACGTATATACAATTACCATTTAGATGACTCACATACAGAATGTTCAGAACATATGTACATGTATTTCCAATCTGGATTTATTTTAGCTGTATGCGTACTAAATTTTTTTTTTCTGCTGAATCTGAATTTGAAATATTTCTCACTAATTATATATGCATATTATGTAAAGTACCTTGTGTTCTAAACAAAGGATACAAGCCAAAAATTGTCCATCATAAAAAGCTATATAATTACTAATTAACATTGCTAACTTTAATATCAAAGCATAACAGACACAGGAGCCATGATCCCTTGTTAGCTGATAGAACATGACACCAATACTACTGTTAGCCGCTATGTTATATAAACTTCAATAGCTAGATATAAACAAACTGATAAAAGTGTCGCCTGAATCTACAATGTACATCCAGTCACCCCTTGTTGTATTTGTATCAGTTGTATTGTTTTGTCCTTGCCTGAAATCTATCCCTAGCTCACTTCATTCAAGCAAACACATTGGTGTTTTTTTTTACACAGGTTGTACAATCGTGTGAATGCCATAATAATACATGGTTTCAAAAAGCCACAAGCTAGCTAGCATAGATAATTGAGAAATATATGGTTGTAAAAGTGAAAGTAATAAACCATGATCAGTGATGTGTAGGTTTGGAGTGGGTGGTAGTTAAACACATAGATGTAGGAAGTACCATCAAATTTATATACAGTGACAAGTAAAATGTACAGTTCACTGACTACAGTGTCGGTGAGAAGCCCATAGGCTTGGCTCTCTGGCTTGACAATGTTGTTTGCCAGAGTCAATGAAACCAGTAAGTATATCAAGCCAGATAGCCAAATCTCTGGGCTAAGGCCTAACAAAACAAATTGTGTGGTTCCAATTATGCTCAATTCTAGAATAAGTGGGGTAGATAGATTTTTTATTGTATTTTTTTTTATCATGTTTTTTCATGTGCGAGTGTCTAGTTCAAGTAGTTATATTTTCTGTTGTTTTCCATATGGTCTCTGTGTTATTGGTTTCTTCTCATCAGATGTACATGTACAGCAATTACAGGTTGGAAGAACAAGTTTATATTGTCTTTTTACGTTGATGTCAGTTTCCATATCCATTATTTCTTGCGACACTTGTCACTTCATAATTTTTACAATTTTATTATTTTTTTGGTGTGAAAAACTAGGTAGCAGTTGGGTAACTGGAACCAAATAATTTTTTTTCTAGGCCTTAGCAATGAGAGTCAAGCTAAAAAAATATGTAAAAAGTGTGTCATTGTAGTACATGTAAAGTAACAAACCTTTTTACACATTTACCAATCGTTTGCAATTTATTAAGTTACAAAGACAGACTTGGTCTATGTTGTTTCACATTAATTTTTCTAGTAGGAAGCCATGATGAAATTGTTTTATAAATTAAAAATCCAAAATAAATACCAAATCCTCATCCATATGGCCTACTTTAATATGGTAAAGGTATGGCTGTATACAAGATGGATGTCTTTGTCACTTTCACCTTGACATGTCAGTTTATCAAATTTCAACATCACGGAGACCACTGTGGATGATGTTGTTAAGGTGGCTCTTTTAATTTATATGTTTCTCGTGACCCAACCTATCCTATATGGCTTCAGTAATGAAACAAACACATAAACTAATGCCTTCTATGGACAGGTGAGAAAAAATTGTATAAACAGCAATGCTGCAAGTGCAGATTGGGAAAATTATGATTTATATTGCTGAAATTTTGACGTTTAATAAAACTAACAGTTCATCAGTTTCATCTGACTAATTTTCACTTGTACTGCATTGAGATACAAAGCATCATGTAAACATGAACTAAATACCTTTTTTTCCATTTTTGAACTTACTGATTAAACCATCATTTTTTGCTACGATGAGAAACAAAAAATTTAAAATAAAAATGTGTCATCGTCACTGTAAAATATTGTATCAGAACCATCACTAGCCATATTTACCATATGGTTTGAAAGCGGTGAAATACTATCAGAGGGGTTTAATATTTGCATATCAATGACCCAAGCGTTTTCAATGATAGTGTGATAAATTTAAGCCGTTATAATCCGACCTGGTTTCCATCTAACACCCAATTAAATTCTAAAATACAATATATTTATCACAGAACTGCTTAAAACTGGGATTAGGAAATAAACCATGAAAGCTTGCACCCATCAGGTGACCTTGGTTGGAGTATTTTATGTACAGATGAAAGGTTAGCACAGATTATAGAAATTAAAATAATTATTTTGAATTTCAAATTTAAATCATATTCATATAATATTAAGAATTTAATATTTTTATCATAACTTAACATACACAGTATCGTATTGCAAATGAAACATTGCATACTTCAAGTCAATTTATTTCCATTTTTTAAATTTAATTGATTAATTAATTAATTAATTTATTTATTTATTAGTATATGAGTTTATCATGGTTCCATTGTTTAGGTCTGTCTAGTCGGTGATAATTTCCAATATTTCTAGTATCAGATATTTTTTGCGTCACATGATATTTCTCAACTAAAATGACTCTGTCAGGTGATGTACGATAGTTTATCATATTTCTTGTATTAGATATTTATTCATTCACATTCTATTTCTGAAATAAAATTGCTTCGTCAGGTGATTTTTCACACAATGTACGATAGTTCCAGTATTTCTTACATCCCATAGTTATATTACAGTCACTGTACTTCTTAATACAATGGGTTGTCATTGTTCTATCCAAGCACACACACCCTGTGTACATGTACACATAGTTTGTGATAATTTCCAATATTTCTTAGATGACATATTTATTGCACCACTGTTCACATATTAAATATTCCTCAAATTAACTGAGTTTGTCATGGATCTGTCTGTTTGGTTAGCGATAATTTCCAATATGTGGTGTTCTACAGTTTCTGTATGAAGTGTGACATTTCAATAGTGTTGAATTGTACCAAGGGAATACAGTGGACTATGTATATATAGATGTGTATATTGATGTTACATTGACAAGATAATGACAAGATAGTGACAGGTGGAATCCTCTTAATCTATTATTCATGAGGATGTTTTCTGTTTTGTATCAAAAGGAAGCAAATCAAAAGCATTGAATGAATAACAATATAGAGTTAAAATTCATTTTACATTTAGCAATCATGTGACAGTGTACATGTACATACATACATACATACATACATACATACATACATACATACATACATACATACATACACACATACATACATACACACACATACATACATACATACATACATACACACACATACATACATACATACATACATACATACATACATACATACATACACACACACATACATACATACATACATACATACATACATACATACATACATACATACATACATACATACATACATACATACACACACACACATACACACATACATACATACATACATACATACATACATACATACATACATACATACATACATACATACATACATACATACATACATACATACATACATACATACATACATACACACAAATGTGCATACATACACGTGTGAATGTTTATCAATACATGTTATAATGTACATTATATTAACATAAAAATGTAGATAAAACATAACAAACAAACAAATTTGGTTCAATAATGTGTTTTGATGTCATATATATATATATAATATTCGTACATATATAATGAAATATGCATTGATTTTGCATGCAATGAAAAATTTACAAAAACAATATTGTGTAGAGGACTTCTACCGGTATGTAAGACGAGATTTCAGAAATTACATTTGGACAGCAAGTGTGTCAAGTGTACATGTATATAGTCAATGATATACAGATATAATGAATGACTAAAAGTAATTGTACAATGTACTTTAATAGTACATGTAATAGCAATAAAAACCTGTTCAAGTTATACTTTAAATGGTTTCCCCAGCATGTCCTATATCTGTTTATAATGTCTATGTGTAAGTGTCATGTTCCTATTAGAATGAGGATATTATAGTTATTGCCCATTTAGAGGCACTCTAACCAAGTACTAGTACTTTAGATCATGATCAGCATGGGTTCCTCCATTGTAATTAACACCTGTAGAGAGAATTCAATTTATCAATGTGTAGCTCAGATGCAGCAGCAACAAATCCTTTAGGTCACGAGTATTATCTGGCTGAATGAAGAAAAATATTGGGAAATAAGAAAATACCTTCTCAAGCGTAATTTATGAAAAATGAGAGGGAAATGGCAATTTAAACAATTTGACTTATATTGTGAGCACCTCAGAATCATAGAGGGATACAGTTGTCATGACATACACTGTAGAATGACCTGGGTATACATATGTACATATAACCCATATTTTTTCAATGTGGCTTTAGAATTTGGTATAATACAAGCGTGCAATGTATTATACGTGTTTACACACTTGTACAGACACTGTGACAGTACAATATTTGTCACATGGTACAAGGACATACATATATATAATGTATTCATATCGGAGTGTCACTGTTTATGACCATGAGTCATCGCCATGAGAGTGTATAATAGTACCGGTAGTAGCAGGTCTGTGAATGAATATTGAAAGTGTACATGTTCACTGACCATGACACTGCTATCATTGAAATTACTGATCGTGTCAACTAATGTATGTAGTCATTAATTTACATATGTGAAGGTATGGGGTATGGCTGAATGAATTCACTTGTCAATGAGTATCTGTGCATTGGGAATGAATGAATGTACAATCACAGTGTCAAAAACAAATAACATTCTCTGTATTAAAGCCAGAGCACATAGTTCTGCTGAAGTTCTGATGTTGAAATGTCAATATGTTGAAATGTACTTAATACATTGTACACGTTGGGTCATGTTCTTTTCCATTGTACAGTAATTACTAATAGTGTACGAGTATATCGGATTCATTATTTTATCGGGCCATAAGGCTATATACTGTAGAATACCTGTCTTTATCGTTTATGATACATGTAACAGCAAGGATTTTGTTGTGGTACATTGTAATTTGCAATTTTAGTATTTTTGTTTGCTATATACAGTTTACTATGATAAGAACAAATGACATGTGTATATATTGTGTAGATAAAATGTGTCCAAAAGTTACCCTGGGGTCCCCACCAAAATTACTGTACATGGTACTTTGATATTTGTGGAAGCACCTATACACTTGTACATGTACATGCATTTGTAGTTATTTCCAGATCATAAATTCAAAAGATTTACTATCTAATTTTGAAAGGATTATTTGCATTGATGTTTATGATGTACGAATGAAAGTGAATTATAAATGCTTTCCGTCAAGTCAACTAGACTTGGTTGAGCTGGAAAAAAAAATTACCAGTACAACTTCAAATTTATCTGCTATATTTAGTTATTGGCAGTCAACCTTGTGTGACTGGAATTAATAGTCTCATTTACCCTTGGCATTTCTACAGGTAGAAAATGTCATGTGACTTGATAGAGTTGTCTGATTGGTTAACATTACAAGAAGTCATGTGACTGAAATACTGTTATTTGGTTGGATAAGAATGTTTTAAATCATGTGACTCAGTGTTGTGTTATTGGTTGCCAGGTTTCACTCCAGGACATCTTTTACTTTTCAGTGGTTTATCATGCTGTTAACAAAAAGAGGATATGCTTTCCAATAATTTATACCGGGGCTTGTTTCACATCCAATAATCTTGCAATCTTACCACAAATCCTACATTGGAAGAAATTCACTATTTTATGATGAAAATGTTAATTGGAAATCAGTAAAGTGGCTGCTACACCTACGCAACATTCAAATGTCAAAATACCTAAAACTATATTATTATAAGAACACTTTTGTTATAATTGTAAAATATATGGATATTCTTTCAGTTCACTTTTTGTAAAGAAATGAATAATAAAAAATGCAGTCACACTTCACTTTTTTTGTAAAGAAAATGACTCTGTCCAGGTGTCATGAGACACCATTGACATTCAAGAATTTCTTTATACGAATAAAAAACACAAGTAAGGCTATGCTTTATTAAAAATCAATTTAACTTGAACTTTAAACGAAGCAGATTGTATGGAAATATGTATACTGTGAGATACGTCGTGTTGTTCAGCCGGGGTTGTTCAGCCCTATCAGACTTCTTATCCAGTGATACTGGCTGATAGCGTGGCACGAATGTCTGTATCTTACAGACTAGAAATAAGTAGTTCTTTTTAAAGTATAATCAAGGGTTCTAAGTCTTTATGAGTAATGTTACTTGTACAACCAAGGGTTCTAAGTCACATTACTTGTACCACCTAGGGTTCTAAGTCTTTACAAGTAACATTACTTGTACAACCAAGGGTTCTAAGTCACGTTATTGTACCACCTAGGGCTCTAAGTCTTTACGAGTAATGTTACTTGTACAACCAAGGGTTCTAAGTCACATTATTGTACCACCTAGGGTTCTAAGTCTTTACGAGTAATGTTACTTGTACAACCAAGGGTTCTAAGTCACGTTACTTGTACCACCTAGGGTTCTAAGTCTTTACGAGTAATGTTACTTGTACAACCAAGGGTTCTAAGTCACCTTAGTTGTACCACCTAGGGTTCTAAGTCTTTACGAGTAATGTTACTTGGACAACCAAAGGTTCTGAATCACTTTACTTGTACAACCAAGGGTTCTAAGTCTTTACAAATAACGTTACTTGTACAACCAAGGGTTCTAAATCTTTATGAATAATGTACTTGATGTTGCAAGAACTACATGTATTTGTTCCTGTGTTTTATTAACAGACTTGATGGATATTACCTACTTGTATTAAAAAGGCATATTCTTATGTCTGACAGTGTATTTCATAAACTCAACTTATTGACATGACAAAATAAAGCAATATAATATGTAATAAAGCAAATGAGTGCAACAAAGATCCATACACCATTATTACTGTATATTGCATAATCCTAGTTTGGATTATAGTGTATCTATTACTGTTACAGATTGGAACTTGTATATGGAGATGTGCAGCCAGGAACTATTTTTTTGTGTCCCTTTGATGCATGTGTTTTGGAATTTCTTTTGAATCCCTTCATCAGTTCGCTTTATTCTTTCCCAAATAAATGTACTTCCTGAAGATCCATTTTCAGGATGATTATGAAGGCTAGTCCATATCCCTTGGTTTTGTTGTCCTTGGGTGATTAACAGAAAGAGGAAGTACATGTACATGTAAAACATAAAGACAAAATACATTTATATGTTCATCTACCACTTCCTTATTCTGTAACAGTTCATCGCTTCCTGGGGTGTGGAAGATGTGATTATTAGAACACATGATTATTCCCAGAGGAATTACAAACGGTTACAAAACTCAGATGAAATAAGTTAAATTAAAGAAAATTGAAAAATATGGATAATCATATTAAAGATAAAAATGAAATGTATTACATGGTTGAAAAATGATAATAAATTATATGAGTAGGCATTGCAGTCTCAAGTCTAAACAATATATATTGCGTGATATTAATTATAATACATATATGTACACGTATTCTGTGTCTGGAAATGTGTGAATTTTCATTTATAGCTATCACTGAATATGATTTTACATCGCAATGTATCAGCCCCAGTTTGATGCAATTTGGATGTCTAAATCCATCCTGTCCCTTGAAATTGGCCGATCCAGTCTACCATTGTAGAGTCAGTACGTGTAACTGTTACTTAATTAACTGTTGATTCTGATCACCTGATGATGCCAATGATGTCATCTAACACAGCCAGTAGATTTAAAACCCAGCAAGAGTTTGCATCTGTTGTGTGTTGTCTAGCCATCGCTCCATTAATTGACGTAAAATATTGAAAACAAAAGTCAAAGCATTAGACAGGGCAACAACACAGCTATTATCAACCACAGTGAAAGACTCGATTGTGCAAAAAAAAAAATACATGACTCCATGCATGTATATATATGTACTGCAGCTATAGTGGAGCCAGTCTGACTGACATTCTCCCACACAGTTCAGGTGTAATGAATTGACTAGTAATGAAAAGTTTAAACTATACAAGATATATCAATCTATAAAAGAGTTACACATACATAGATGTCCGTAACTGTAATTTACTACAAATCAGAAAAATATGTCTAAGAAGTAACAAAGTAATCAGAATCTCTCCAGGGAAATTGATTGGGTTCGTCTCTACCGGTAGTCTCTTTCGTAATGGAAATAAAAATTGACATTTAGCCACAGACCCTACGCTATGATTTAGCTGTTGGAAAAAGTACAAACTGGAAAACATTTGAATTTTAATGAACATTACTGTAGACAAAAATATCAAAGTTATTACCAGAATTTTTAGTGACTTCCATGATCTTGCAGAGTTCACATTACTGGGACAAGCAATTAGCCAAGCAGGTGGACTTGTTATCAAAGAGTACCAATATTTACACATGTGATGATGGGCTCTTACATAACAAAAGTAAACAGCTGTAAAACCTCTATTCGGCGTCTGCATGGACTGCAATTGAGGCAAACCTTATCTCCGTCTTATATCAGTTGTTATCAATTTATTAGGCTATTATAAGTAACGCTACAAACAGCTTTAGAGATGCAAACAACTTTTATGACACCCGTTTTCGCCAGGCAAGCCCGCGGGTTTGTTGCACTTGGACCGCTAATGGTTTGTGACTGTCATGATATTTGGGGATGTCCAATGTTTGCACTATCTTGATCACAGTGGTGGTTAGATTTGCACAGCAGAGGCACTGGTAAAAGTGTTATCACCTTGTGTAATGGACCACACCAAACAACAATAGTATAGTTTGTATTTATCTTAGTAAACAGATTGCCAGATTTAACTATTACATGTACATATACAATGTAACATGTATAACAAAATTTGATTTTTGGCAATGTCTCAGTTGAGTCGAATAACCATTGAATTTTCATTAAAAATGGGTAAATTTGATAAGTTTGTGTATGAATATTCTAGAGGAGCAGTTATTCAGTTTCATTTTTAAAAAAATTCAAAAAAAAAATGTAGATAAGTTATACAAGAAGGGTTACACGTACATGTACCTGTACTTTTACAGAAAATCTCAAAAATATGTCTAAAAATAAGAATCACTTCAAGAATCTCTCCAGGGAAATTGATTGGATTTCGTAAGCCCCCCCCCCCCCCCCCCCCCCCCCAAAAAAAAAAAAAGAAAAAAAAAGAAGAAAGAATGTATAAAATAAAAATAAGCAAAAAGATTATGTAGTAAGTGAAGTTTTACTGATTGGGTTGTGTTTGCTTTGTTACAGTACATATGTGTCTATTATCTCACCAAAGATAATCATTCCATTATCAAATAAATTTGATTGTATAATTGCTATCTTTTAGAGATAATTGTTACATTATATTCCAATAATGGTGATCATCTCATCAGCAAATAAAGTTGGTTGTATGTGTGTATATTAGAGATAACTGGATAATTGTGACATTGTTATCAGTTATAATCCCACTGATTTGAGTGGGCTTATAACAGTAATTAATGAGATGTGAATTTTGGTGAGCCATAATATCCACCAGATAATATCACAATATCTGAATCAGCCACCTAATTATGTGTAGTCTTTCTGATTTGGTAGTACATATACATGTACATTTGTATACCAATCTTCCTGTTATGAATCATGCCTGCAATGTGACCTTTGACCTTATGCAAAACTGAGATTTACTACATATTCTTCATATACTCATTCGTATGCACATAAAATATTACATGACTTGTAAATGTCACACTTACTCTACCTAAAAAATTGTTTCTTTTGATGCCAATTAAACAAAAAAATGTGTCAAGAATGATGAAGTGTCTTAGAAAATCAAATTTTCAATTTTAAAAGAACAAATATCTTGGGCATTATTTTCGTTATATAGCTTGTGTGTCTTTATTATGATCTTTGGCATTTTCACCGGGTAGTTGGAATATCAATCAATTTTGAATTGAGAATTTTAATAAACACCTGTTCAGCCCTTGGCAAAGAGTAACAAACCTTTGTACCAAACATGTACATGTACAAATGTACTTAGAAATGCATGTGGAACTTGTAAGTCAGTCTGTATAAATAGATGTAAAATACGATGTTTCGAATAAAAATCTTCATCAAGGTATTTATCGCCAAGCTTCAGACATGTTAGGTAAACACCTGAATATATCTGAATGTTATGGAATAGAACGACAACTGCGCATGATTAACAGTTATACGTGTGAAAAGTTCTAATATTCGCACGCACCAAATAGAACCCAATAGAACACGCCTGAAATTTAAAAAAAATGATTAGACCAGAAATGTACTTACAATTATATGCTATATAGTTTGTTGTAATCATAGAACTGAATTATTTTCATAATTCATTTCTTAATCACCTCAAAATATATTTTCACCTACCTACATATCACTAGTATATTTTGCAAGTGGTGGGCTTCGAAATACAATAGTATTAAATATCAGTAGAGTAGTTAGAAATGTACTTTGATATTGGTGATGATTTTCCAGATTGATGCCCAGGTGGCATGTACGGTAGATCGTGAAAGACCAGAGTGATTCTCTCTTTAAATGTGAATTTTATAAACATGAAGATTCGTCACAAGAAAGGAGTACATTGTTTGCAGGAAATGCGGTTCCATTGATTTATGTGATGTGATTATTGAGTCTCTTTGTCTCAGTTATGGTCATAAATTATTTCCATTGCAGTGAGTATAACTAGATGAAAATCCCGCTGAGTCCGCTAGGATGACCCTATTTTTTTTCAGTTTCTCATTATCCGACTGACCCAAATTTTCAGCTCCAATATCAAAATATTTTTATTTTCGCCCACTCTCAATATTTTGTGGAACAGCACCCTCTCTGACAAGGATAAGGAAGCGTCTGGATTGTCAGCATCATCTACAGTCATTGTGGCGATGATAACACTTGTTCAAGAACAGTGCCTTTCTTTCATGATTGAAGTTATTCATGTCTCCTGGGAGGGGGGGGGGGGTTGCTGAGAACATGCCAATTGTGTAGAGAAGCTGAGAAAGGGTTTGTTACCAGAAATCCAATAAAAAGAAGATAGAGAGGAGGAAAAAGAGATGCAGAGAAACATGAAGAAGATGATTTAAAATTTTTATTTTTTTATTTACTTTGTTCATTTAGGCCAATACTCACTCTCCCTCCCATAAACGAACATTCACAAGACATCGACATATTAATTTGTATACAGTGTATGATGTAAACATTATATTGATCACACCACTATCATGGTTAATACTATGTAAAACATGATGGTAAACACATTATTAAAATTACTAACTGGAAACCCAGCACTGTATATCACGTTAGAAGTAAATTATAATAAATTTAGCAACATCTCAGTAACAAATATAGAACCTCATGTCATTGAAAGTGTGAAAATTTTCTAACTTTGGTTAGAAGTGCGAAAATGAAGTTCAGCAATTGCATTGATGCCAGACCCCCACCTCCCTAAACGACGAAGTTTGTAATGCTTGTGTGACATTGTGTGACATTGTGCGATCATCCTTAAGATATTAAGAAAGATTAGGATTTGGTAATGCACTGACACATGTCTACAGTAGGTTATATCGGTAGATTAATTTTACATGATGGATACACACGACTGCCATCAGATGAACTTCAGAAGCTGCACGTACATCTACTGTATGTAAATTCCAGGTAATATTCCCATAGGAAGGTGTACTTAGCTGCACTGCCTAAATGTATTACTTTTCCCACCAAAAAACCCTACATGTACATTGGTCTACCCTCCGTTCTATTCCTGAAGCGTAAAGTCAGTAAAGATGGGTATCTTTTCTATTTTCCAGACATACCACTAAATTTTGGAAGTAAAATGTAAACTCAAAAAAAAAAAAAATTATAGTAATTCGTGTCGTTTACGTGTACTTGAGTGGTCATTTGTCAATGTCAGTAACCTGAAACTGTGACAGTGACAGTGCTAATATTGCAACATCAACAGTTGAAAAATTGCTGATCATGAGTCAGATTTTGATGAACAAATGTACAGGTATAGCAGTGTTCTCCATCAGAACATAAAGCATCATAGTTGATTTGCATATGAATTGTTTGTTTTGTTATGCAAATTAAGTTATTTTGTTTCCCTATATACATGTTGTTTGACATGCTTACAATATATAATCCTGGGAGAAAACTGCATACAGTGTGTACAGGTATACTACATGTAGGCAGTAGGTACAGTTGACAGTTTGATTCAGGGCCTCATTAAAATTGGTAGAATTTACAATTAAATCTGGGTACATGTATTTTGTAAGTATTTTTATTCTTGGCGACATAACCTGTCCAAAAAATTGGACAAATGAAGGATAAACAATATTTGACATTAAATGATGCTCTTGAAAAATTCCATGTAGGCATATTTTTACTATCTATTTAAAACAGGAATTTCATTAAGGTAAAACCTGGAAACTTCAACTTCAGCATCAGACAAAATTAATTACAGCAAGAGTTAATAGAATGACACTAATAAGTGAACTTGAACTTACAACCTGAATAATATACGTAAATGGCATATTCATAACAAGAAGAGTTTGCCAGAAGATTGAATATATATGTATTTGATTATCATTGTATAGAGGCTGATCATTTGGCAAGCTGGGATTGTGGTATTACTTGCTAGACAAGAACTCTTTTATTGACGAACACAGCAGTATAATAGTGATTGAAAAGAGAGTTTTGTTTACTTTATTAATCAACTTTTTCGACTCCTTGCAATGATAGTCTTTGCAGTAAAAGTGCTGTAATCTTTCAAGTAAAACAACAAACTCAACATGGGAAATTGATTGACTTTGATCTTAAATGATTATGATTCATGCTTTGAACCCATTTGTAGGCGTACAATGTATTCAGTACGGTACATCCATATGCATCATGATGTCCTTGTTTTACATCTTGTCTAAAAACTCTACATGTTGGCTCATTTTCTATAATCTTTCTCATCTCCACCATATACATGTAGTCAAATGGCTTTCTCTAGCCTAGCTGACTTAAGTTCTTGCAACGACAGCAGTATTTTAATGGTATTGGACCATTTATGTATTAAATATAATGATGTTGTCGTGTTCTCATGTGACTTACCTTAAGACTGAAGGTTTAGTTTGTAATAAATAGGCCTTTGCAAAATATGACATGGTGGCGCTCTACTTCCTGTCTGTGTGTACCTTGGGGGTATACATAGTATAGGTTACTTGGTTAATCATACAGCACTGCTACTTTTCTCAGTGTCTGAACAATGCAAAAAACATCCCTGATTTTACACTTCTACAGAATACCAAGTGACAAAGCTCTTAAGAAACGATACTATGAGGTGATTATCCCCAATTTGAGCGAAGGCACAGTAGACTGTATTCTCAATTTCCTGTTAGCAGTCTAAAATGGCCTATTGAACGAAGTTAACAATTACAACCACCTGCATGGAATGGATTACTACTGACATGCTCTCTTCACCCTTTCTCCAGCAGGAGATTTTAAGCCGGATTTTTTGTAGAATTTGTGCATTTGAGAATACATTTGTAAGTGGAGAAAGAGATTGTAGAAAATGAGCCACACATACACTTTCTAGACTATGTTACGTCCCTCTTGAATAAGTTGAATAATTAAGGTTATTTTCATTATCGTTAACTATTCATAAATTAGTTAATTTCTAGTACATGATCTACTTTCTTTATCAGCTGGCTATATCTAATCCTTGGAGTGTCTGTTGAGTTCAATGAATTCACATCTGAGAGTATATGGTACAGAATACATGAAATATTCATGTCATTTGGAGTCAAACTGATAGCAACATTGACAGCTCATGTATTATTTTAGATATCAGAGGATTTTTGATATATATTTTATATTCAGTAACAGAGAATTCGCGTGTTACTCAGAGCATAATGTGACTGATGTTGGTAATATATGAAATATACAATCAGATAAAGATTTGTCATACGTATAGATTTTGTAAAATATGTTCCATTTTGATGTCATTACTAATACTACTTCTACCTACTAGACATGGAGGCAGACTAGATGGACAGATTTCTATTTGTAGTATTCCCTTAACCCTTTCATTCCTAGAGACGACATTGGAATAAATAGAAACTTGATTGTAAGAACATTTTCTAAAATTTAAGAATATTACTTCATTGGGAAGTAATATTTCTTGAATTCTGGTCTAAAATAAAGTTGATCTTTTTCCAAAAATTACAGAGAAACAAGAATTTTTGTTCAGAAATTTTGGCGGGAAAGTTTCTAGTCCTGAAAGGGTTAATAGCTCTTAGTACACACAATTAATGGAGCAGGCATGACAATTATCTTTACATATAAAACATAGATTTGTCAAATACACATGTATATTCAATTTTAATATGTACATGTTTATAGGCAGACATGAACTCAAACTAGATGAAAAAAATTGTCTTGTTAGTATTCTTTTAATTGCTCACTATATGCAGCAGTAATGACACATTTTTTTCTCATGTAAACATAAATTTGTCAAATATGTTCATTTTTGATATGCCCATGTATCAGCACTACATAATATTATGGACATTGTATAACCTTAGACATGAACTCTGAATAGATGATAATATTTGTCATGGTGAATATTCCTTTAATTGCTCACTACATTGTATATGCAATTAATAGAGCAGTCATGGCCCAAAATTTTCATATCATGTGAACGTAAATTTCTCAAATATGTTCAGTTTGATATGAAACCACTAACGTGAGATGTATTATTATTAAACCAGACTTCACTGACAGATTTGTGGGTATTCCTTTAATTGCTAGCAACATGCAATTGGGAGCACACTCTCAAGGACAAACCTTTCAGTCAATAAAGTCAGACAAGCACATGCTAAACAGTATTGTGAAAATCGATCTTTGCAGTCTTCAGTCTCCAGTCTCCAGTTGCCAATGATGTATCGGTATCCTCTATGAGGTATAGAACTTGTTGAAGGTGAATTTGGTGAATTTTTTGCTCCAACACAGTTTTCCGAAAACTGGTACATTTTTACTGTCCATAGGAGAGGTGTTGTGGTTACAAAGTTTATGTGTGTGTGTGTGTGTGTGTGTGTGTGTGTGTGTGTGTGTGTGTGTGTGCGTGCGTGCGTACGTGCGTGCGTGCGTGTGTGTGTGTGTGTGTATGTCTGTATACACATGTACATATATGTGCATACATGTGTGTTTTGAATAGTGTGTGAGTCAGTGTCATCATTTTCTCAAAAAACAACTGGCTCAATTCAAACAATTCTTTGGGGAAATGGTCAGAATGACTTTTTGGATGAGATCTGTGCAAGGTACTTAGCATAATTTGCATATTAAACAATGGTAGATTTACCCAGTCCAAATATCTACACTCTCACCATTGATGGTGCCATTTGCAATGTACAGGCACACTTCAAGAAGCATTCATATCAAATCTGATACAACTGACATATTTTGCAGTCACTAGGTAGGGTACAACTTATAGACCCAGCTCAGGTGTCTGAATATTTCATTTTTCCATTTGTATAAAAGTGTCAAAAGGAAGAGCATGAATACATACAGGCATGTTAGACCAATACATGTACATTCAGTTTGTATATGTGAGCTGTATAGTACGACTTTTATTATCACCATATGTGTGTACATGTTGGCATGAAAAGTATGATAAATATTTTGTATCAAACATTTCATAAGTTTTGTGATAATGTCAACATTCATACATGTTTGTCAAATGAACATGTATCACTACAGATTTAAAGTATCATCGAATTCCAGTCTAGTCAGCCAGGTTAAATTTCCCATTGTTGTAGAACCACTTGGGGGAGCATGTTCTAGAGAGGCCTGCTGTGTTTATTTATTCATTTTTGTTAATAAAAAAAATGTGTTTAAAACATACTACCAAGGACATTGTGGTACAACTGCATAACTTTGCAAAAAGGTGTTGTGGTTGGCCTCTTGCTTGTTGCTATGGATACAATCATGTACTTTGTATGTCATTCTGCACATTTGTGTTATTTCTAAATGCTCATTCACTTGACTACCCATCGCTATTGATATTGATTGTTATGTTGCTATTGGAATGGTTCTGTTGCTAGTAATAGTTGTGTTCATTCACTTGCCTACCCATTCCTGTTTTCCTTGCACTATATACATGTGTGTTAACACTTACGATGTTGCTATGGAGATGGTCTTTTTTGGTAAACACAGTTGTTGAATGCTTATTCACTTGAGTACTCAATACTGCCATTTCCAAGGTGCATTGCACCCTTCCCCATACAATGCTACAATGTGTGTTCTGTACGCTCAGAGAGTTTTGCAAATTGCTACCCAGGATGATGGTTGTCTGACTGACCAAATCTTGGATGTACTAATGAATTCCTTGTCTCGTATTGGTGTGGTTTAGTCATTGTTCTATAAAACCACTCCCAATTAAAGAGAAGTCTTTCCATGATAATGAAAGTGTTCATTTCAAATGCAAAAAAGACATGCACCATACAAAATGTAAATGTATTAATCTCACACGATGTACCTTGGAGCCGAAATGTCGACCGCTATTGAAATGTACCTTGGAGCCGAAATGTTGACCGCTATTGAAATGTACCTTGGTGCCAAAATGTTGACCGCTATTGAAATGTACCTTGGAGCCAAAATGTCGACCGCTATTGAAATGTACATTGGAGCCGAAATGTCGACCGCTATTGAAATGTACATTGGAGCCGAAATGTCGACCGCTATTGAAATGTACAGGCAGCTTTGGGGGATAAGATAACGGTTGTACATGTACAATAATGAAACATTGTGATTTTCATACAATTATTGACGGTATGTTTATATCAAACTAAATGTTCATTTCCTCATGATGGTTATGTAGGTATTTTGTTTCTGGTTGTGTGACTCATATCTCCTCTCTCTGTACTGAAATTTCTAGAAATATTGATGCTAAATTTCTCAGCACACAGATGAAGAAGCACACAGATTTTATTAATGGGTAGAGTGTATGTTAGATAATACGAGACATGGTAATTTAACACGTAAAACCCTTTAATACTGTGTAAGAAGAGAGAGACAAGTAGAATTGGATTTGTATTGCAGTAGTGGGTGATAAGAGAGAGGTTTATATAATTATATATGCCAGACAGTCATTAGGACAACGCAATGTATTGTTATGTTTCTCATCAGGTTACACTCTAGAAATGACAGATCTGTCAGTCAGACAGTTCAAGAAAGGAAAAGGAGGAAAAAGGTAAATGTGTGTCTATATGTTGGTGTAGTCTGGATGCCAACAGGGATTCGGTGAGGGATAGCATTACTGGGGTGGGGATGGGGGTGGGGGAATAATGTTGGTGATACTTTCAGTTCATAGTTGTAAAATATACTTTAAAAGTGGGTCCCTTAGATACAGCAAAGTCAAAAGGAATCCATGATTCCCCTACATGTATATGATAGGGAGATCATGAAAAATGACCACATGATGATTGTGTAGATACTACTGAGAGACTAGAATTTCAGCGGTGGACAATCATTTTCAGTGTCACTATATGTTATCATGCCATGGCATTGTAATTTATTTCTGACCCAGTGATAGAGGACATAGATTTGTCAAAATTATTGTGCTTAATCAAAGAAGTATAGTGTTACAGTTGTGTCATATAGGTACATGTACATGGATTGTGTCATCCACTAACTCACTCATTTGAGAAACCAGAGAGGGCTAAACAACACGCTGTACAACCCACAAAAAAACACCGGTGCATTTGAAAGATTTCATGCATTGATAAAATTACATGTAGATATAAACAATACGACTGAAATATAAAAATAACAGGGATGCCTCCTATGTAAGTTCAGGTGATGTTTTTTATCAAGTATCACTTTGTTTATACTGTAACACTAAACAGTCCATAATCGATTGTAAGATGTAGCATTTTATCCGTGAATAAAGTTGTGGGATCCTGGCTCAATCCTGTGGTGTGTATACTCAGATAAGTTATCAACACTAATTATTATTGTATGTCTTTGCATGGAACTTGCCTCATTCCTGCTTACCACAAGTAAGCATCGGCGTTTTTCCATGGGTTGTATCATCCTGTCTAAGTCGTGCACGAGAAACATAAAATGATAAAAATGGCTACACTTATAGATGTGTGAGGTAGTAATGAATTACACCAAGTCTGAGGACACAGATAAAAGCATCCATTGTAACATAGACCCTACATGTTAGGTCTATGATTGTAATGACAATTCACTCAGTGATGATTAGCACAGAACATGTCTGAATGAAGATTAATCGTACTACAGCAATAGTCATATTTGTAGAGTGAAAAATGAAAATAATGAGAAATATTTTCTTTACATTCATTGTAATTTTTAAGCCTCATTTTTGTTAAAATTAGTAACATCTGTGAATAAATATTAATGGTATTAAAGAAATAGTAACGTTGTATTTGGAGTAAAAGATGAAAATACTATATACAAATGTTTGCTTTTATATTGATAATTGTAATTTTATGATGCAATAGGTATCTCATTTCTATCAAGATTAGTAACATCACTGAATAAATATTAATGGTACGAATGAAATAGTAATGTTATATTTGTTGTAAAAGATGAAAATACTTAGCTATAGAAATGTATGCTTTTCATTTATGAATTATTGTAATTTTAACATATTTTTGTTAAAATTAGTAACTTGTCTGAATGAATTTATATTGTACTTAAGAAATTGATGTATTTGTATTGAAATATATTTTCTTTACATTTACAATTATTCTGATTTTAATAGAAACAAGACTACTGCACTATTTTATAAATTCCATTGCATATATAGAAAATTTTTTCAATATTTTCCTCTTTTAGTTAATACAAATACATCAATTTCTTTAGTATGTTAATTATTCATCATTTTTTTTGGTATGGTAACATTTCCTGTAGTCTTAAAAATTACGTTGTATATAATAGAAAGTATTCTTATTTTGTTATGGTGAAGGTAGGTCTTATATTGTGAAGAATTTCGTGATTCTCAGGAAATAAATTCACAGTTTTCAGTCTCATTTCTGTTACAATTACTACATCGGAAATCTTGTGTTCAGTGTGAAATTAACATATTGTGATTTCTAAGCAAATGTGTATCTATATAGAAGTTCAACTCAATTTCATAGAATGTACAAATGAATTTAGAGTGTTTGAATTAATATATTGTTATCTTTTAGAAAATGTCTCTAAAAATCAGCACAGAATACATTGAATGAATATGTAAATGTTGCAATTAAGATGTTGTGAACCGTAAGAAAATTTACAGTAAATTTTAACACAGGGTCACAATATATGAATAGTAATTTCACAATATATGAATAGTACTGTCAATATATGAATAGTACTATCACAATATATGAATAGTACTGTCACTATATATGAATAGTACTGTCACAATATATGAACAGTACTGTCACAATATATGAATAGTACTGTCACAATATATGAATAGTACTATCACAATATATGAATAGTACTGTCACAATATATGAATAGTACTGTCACAATATATGAATAGTACTGTCACAATATATGAATAGTACTGTCACAATATATGAATAGTACTGTCAATATATGAATAATACTGTCACAATATATGAATAGTACTGTCACAATATATGAATAGTACTGTCACAATATATGAATAGTACTGTCACAATATATGAATAGTACTGTCACAATATATGAATAGTACTGTCACAATATATGAATAGTACTATCACAATATATGAATAGTACTGTCACAATTATACATTGTATGAATAAAGAACAATGTTTAAAATAAGGTATTGTCATTTGTGTATGAAATCAACAGTTTCACAATACTTGAATGAATAATCATGAAAATGTTGAATTAATTAATATATATTGATTGTAAAATGTGTTTAAAATTTAACACGTTTTTGCAGAGTGTATGAATATGAAAATATTAAAATTAGCATATGATTTCAAAGAAAATGTGTATAAAAGTCAACAGTGTTTTGCAGAATACACAAATGAATAAGGAAATGTTCGGAATTAACATGTCAGCTTTTTTGACAGTTATTATGTGCAGGCGTCGGATGTTATGTTGTCTGAGGTTTTCCTGAAGGAAAGCTGACAAATACTGTATAATACGTCTGACATTTCCATGCTTGTCCTCCCACGCCAGTCAATTTCCTGGCACTCTAAAACCATTAAAATTCATCACAACTCCCACCGCAGGTTGACAGAGTATGACAAATTTCATCAGTGTGTGTTGTCATGGTAACTGCATCTTGGCGCTCACTTGAGAGATGATGCAAGTTCACCGTGTCAGTTTGTTTTGTGAGGAGCAATTAAGTACGTATCAGTGCAGTCACTGACAGTTAATTGTCAATTTAAAAGATTGTCCAAATTTGATAGTTTGGAAAAAAAGTGATGATTAGTGGAAGAATTTAGTTGTAGGCTGTGTGTTTTTCCAGACTGTGTTTTATTGAATCAAATACTGAGTCATAGATTTAAGTCTGAAAGAATCCAGTGGTAATGTGTGCACTGATGTACACTTTATTCGATTCTCAGCACCTAAACTATACTTTACATGTAACTACAACTATACGAATATATAGTTTTCCTACATGTACTAAGATCAAAATTAAAATATATTATGCATGTCATTGGAGTAAATACGTGTATGTTCCATTTTACTACAAAACTAAGAACTGACTCATGGATTTAAGTCTGAAACAACCAGTTACAATGTGTGCACTGATTTACCAAACAGTATTTTATGTGCAAAATTAGACTGTCGACAGTCGCTCGCGCCTTTTTCTACCCTACGTTTTATCTAAACTCCAATCCGGCGCAACACTAGTCTAATCGCAAACCGATATCAAGGGCCGAAGGCGCTTGGGCCTTCGCAATTCGGCCCTCGAAATGAAATCAGTTTGCGATTATACTAGTGTTGCGCCGGACCGGAGTTTAGATAAAACGTAGGAAAAAAGGCGCGAGCGACTGTCGACAGTCTAATGCAAAATATACAGGTTAAAAATTGTCCTAGATCAAATTGTAGAATATATTATGCATGTCATTGGAGAAAACATGTCTAATTTGCCACAAACTAACTACTGACTCAAGGATAGAGTTTGAAATAATCCACTTGCAATGTACATTTTATTAGATTCTAGTCACCTGATCTGTGGATACAATGTACGCAGGGTATTGTGTAGTTTCCCAGGTTCAAATCATAAAATATATCGTGCATGCCATGTGGGTGAAGTTCTGACTCCCAGATTAAACAGATTTGATTCGGCAAGACTTCTGTAGTACTGTGTATAGAAGTGCATAAGTAAATGACTAAAAGAGTCCCGATCAATAAATGCAATCCAACGTTTCGAATTGATATTCTTTAAGAAGGATGAAGGCAAAATATATATAAGTAGGTACAAAGCCAGACTTACATCTGTGTAATAACTGAAAAGGAACGTTACACCGCAAGTTCTAAAATATTGTAAAGTATGTATAGAAAAATCTTAAAATTGTGCATACCATAAAGAACCCAAAAATGCGCCCTGAAAAATAGAATGGACATAGTTAGATGGTAGGGAATGATGTTAAGAGTCTGTTCATTCCATGTAGTAATGATTCATTACATTTATAGCAATGTGTGCACTGAAGTATACTGTTAAAAAATGTACATGTACATTTGTATTGGATTCTAGTCTACCATACGTTATGTGTAGTTTTTACCTGGACTATTTCTCAAATCAAATTGTATAAAAGTATCGTGGATGAAAAAATTATCATCTCTTGTCTGATATGACACAAATTTTAAGTACATGTGACTCATAGATTTAAATATATTGACTTTGAAAGAATTTAGTAGTAATATGTGCAGTGGTGTGAATTGTGTTACATTCTGAATTCAACTCTTAATTTACTGTAGACATGGTAATTTTTGCTAAAGACTTATTTTCACTTATTTTGCTTGAAAAGAAAAGCACAAAAATAAGTAGTGACTAAAATACCTTCTTGTACATGAACACAATGTATCGATCTGGTAATTTGTAAAAATTAGTCTTTAAGAACTAGCTGAAGACTGTAAAAATGCAAAATTTTCTAGTAGTGGAAATATCTAGTTTTACAGTATATACAGGTACTATGCAATCCCAGGTTACAACTTAGTTTTCCTGAAATAAATCATACAACATATCTCACCTGTCATGATCAACAGTTATATTTTGGTCATAGTTGTGACAGCTGAAGTCAAATAAAAGCACGGTACAGTAGTGAGGAAATATATAAAAATTTGATTTGACATTTTAAATACCTATAAGCTGTTTTAAATCAGTCATTTTCCACTCTCACTAAATTGGTAGATTTTATTCTTGCTGTAAAGAGTCATGGCGGTAATAAAATATTGATATATATTCACCTGACATTCAAACATCAATTTGATGGGAAAACACTTGTAAAAAGTTGAGTTTTTGCATTTCAGATATATTTTCCAGATGTCATCTTTAATACTATTGCTAATAAAAGCACAAATTGGGATATAAACTTTAATAGTACATATTGTGCACAATTAGATGTTAATCCCAATATTTTTCATTCAGCTAAAGAAAATATGAGTGACCTTAGGGCTGTTGTCACTATGAGTCGCAAGGTCACGAGTATTTTTCGCCTGAGTGAAGAAAAATATTTGAGAATAACATACCAGCGCTAGTAATATCAAAGAAAATTGGTGAAAGTGATGGCAATTTTGAACATTTTGACTCATATTTCAAACACAGCAGAACCAGTGACATAGACACGCATTGCCGTGACGTAGAACGACCATTGTATATATTCCGTATTTTTTGTACTACATGTACAAAAATGGCTCTTGCATACGTATAATGTAACAATATTTCTAAAAGTATTGCTATTAGAATTAATGAACAAACTGAAAATGATAGCAAGGGAGTAATTTTAAATTTACAGACAAGAACAATACTTATTCATCGTCTATGAATATTGTATGTACATGTAGTGTAGCATGTTATGAATGGTGCACTGCAAGCAATGAAATAGGGTGTGACTAGAATATTTGTTAATTGACCTTTGACCTATGAGTATCAAATATTGTACCACAAGAGGGCACTAGTGTATTCGTACACAGGTGTGTTAAAAGAATTGTCCAAATGTATTTGATTCTAATCTTATTTAGGTCTGTCAGAATGGGTAAATCCATTCTCATCACAGTATCCGAGAAACCGGATATAATTTGCACTAATTTGCACTAATTTGCACATATTCTGTATGGACCATTGAATTGATGGAATTGAAATCCCTGCCAGAAGAATTTCAGAGTATATACCATTTATAAATATTAACTGCCTTTTGAAATATATACAACCAAAGTCTAATATTGAATTGAATTGAATTATATTTAGTACCTGAAAGAAAAATTAAAATCACAAATTTTAAAGTCAGTATATCAAAAGGAAAAATAAACTCGGATAACAGGAGTCAGAAAATAGCTATGACATCTGATCCTAGCAATAATAAATAATATTTAATGTCTTGGATAAAAATATAATTGAAATAGATATAGCTTTCATCTTACGCTCTACCATATAATAAACTACTTTCATTTTGGCAGAAAGAAAAAAAAAATCTATACAATGCGATATACAAGTATATATTCTTTAATTAACTACATCTTTACGTGATCTTATGAAGCACTGTCTTTTTCGTAAGTAAAATACTTTTGACTTTCTCTATATACGTGTTTCCATAACAACAGTGTGAATTAAAATCTACCCAACTCCTCCAGTTCCTGTTATAATTTGTTGCCCCTGAAATGAAAGTTCTGAAGTCATAAATATACATGTACGAGTTTATTGTGACGGGAACAAAATTGTATACTAGTCAGCCATGATTGGTGTCGCAGTTTTAATTGAATTTAATCACCTATAGCCTCATCATTGATCTCTGTACATAGCTTGTATATAAGTCATAAATTATATAGTTGTATATAGTTTCTAATAAAACAATCAGGAAGTCAGTTACTATTCATTTGTACTAGTCAAGGAATTTGAGATTTGAGAAATAAACGTTGAAATATTAGAATTTGATATGAAATAGCTCTAAGATAATTTTATTGAGTTGTTGTATACAGTAAATGCTTTAAAAATTTTTTTTGGTTCCGGTTCACTGCTGACCCTAAACTTTTTTTTTACATATTCAAGAAAAAAATAATAAAATCGCAAAAATTGTAGAGTCTTGCAAGAAATAGTGGATGTAGAAACTGACATCAACTTAAAGAAACAATTTAAAACTGTTCTTCCAATCTGTAATGGCTGTACATATGATAGGAAGAAACCAATAACACAGAGACCATATGGAAAACAACGGAAAACATAACTACCTGAACTAGACACTCACAAATGTAAAAAAAAATTAAAAAACAAATTCTACCTACCCCACCTATTCTAAAATTGAGCGTAATCGGAACCACACAATTTTTTTAAAGGCTTATAAATGTAAATTTAAAATAAAGTTGAATATTAAAATTATTCAGAAACATGTTAAGATAATTGCAATTATCTGGAGAATATATATCAACTCAATATATTCTCCAGATAGCATATTTAATTGAGCGATAATTTAAAAAAAAATATATCAATAGAATTTAAATTGTATCATTATTAATCCCAAGTATATTCGTAGTGAGAGAAGTGTATTAATCTGCACAGTACAATGCAATGTAAAAAGACTTTCATTAGTGTAATTTTTGCAAGGTGACAATCAAAGTAATTTTTGGTGTTTTATCTGGCAATTACAAGGTGACAATCAAATCTACAGTTAAAGCCCTGTGCTGCACTAGCTGTAACTGACTTATTATTTTTTCAATCAGAAAACCAATAATATATTCAGTAAAAATTGTTACATTGCTGATAATTAGTCATTGTACATGTTAATTAGCGTTGATTTTATGCACAATTTGCATGTAGTAATAGGTTGAAATTGTTGTGGTTGATAATTTTAGGGTGTGGATTAAAATTTGATTTGATTTATTGTACCAAATTATGTGTACGGCTACACAAATATGTTTACCCACTGGTGGTTCAATACTGTTGAAGATGTGAACATTATGCTAATATCTTACCAGTGTGCCCTCTAAGCCAATTTGACGTACCACTGATGCACACAATTTCTGGTGACGAACCAAAATTTGGTGTTCCCCTATCTCTTACTATGTGGTGACGCACGAGAAATGCCAGTTTTTATCATTTTGACTCACAACAAAATTTGGCTATCATTACAAGGCTTACTGTATCTTATAATTAATTAATGAAAATCCCTGTACCTGGATGTCAGTTTGTCATTGTACAAAGTGTTGTCGAATGTAATTTTAGGTGTTTCCATTGATCTTGTATTATAACTGTATTTTTTGTCAGTTGTCTTTTCTTTCTATGTATATTTGTTTTGTTGTCCATGGTTTATACCGCGTAGGTGTTCATCACCTGTGTGGACTGCCTGACTAATGTCAAAGTTAAATAAATAAGTAAATGAATGAATGAATGAATAAATAAATAAATGAATAAATAAATAAATAAATTTATAAATAAATAAATAAATAAATAAATAAATAGTTTTTAAATAATGTTTGCAGAGTCTCCGCTAGTGAAGCTTTTAGTACAGTGACATGGCTGATGAGAAAAAAAATATGAAAAACATATCAATTTGTAACAGCTGGGTTTAAGAGAAATTCATGATTATATTATTAATTGAATCATTCTTCAAATGAACACTTTGTGATTGAATTCTCTGCATTTAAAATGTACGTACTTAGGAAATGTCACTTTTGAAAAGATCAACTCTCCTCGTATCAAAAGGTTATCGTTAATAAAAAGCATTTACATAACTAGTACAGGAAGGCTTGTCTGTGATCTTTTTCTTTCCTTCAACTGCTTAGGGGATTACACGTAACTGTCTTGTGTACATATATGTAAATTGTGTGTAATGTGAATGACCTAGAGAATAGGGTAGGATATGAATACAAAATAGACTGTACCTACAGAAGCCATTTACATGAAGTCTAGCATACCCCCGGTACATGTCCATACATTTATTTAATCGTGTCTATCAAGGGTATCTGCGACTTGGATGTGCGACTCGTACAAACTCAAAAATGATATCTGCGACACGGTCGTACGACCACTCATACTACCTGTCTGCGCTTGGTCGCACGTCACTGCGACCGGTACTGCGATGTATTTGTAATTGTACCAAACTATCAAAATCAAAGCTCGCCGACAAAGACTTCATGTCAATGATCCATTTGCCAGAAAAGTTATTTCATTGCCGTTAGAGTTAGTTGGTTTCAACAGTTAACCGCAATCTCCTTAGTCTGGTTCCCGACGTCCGTATTTTGATTAACTTTACAAGTACTCTCTCTACATTACTGTAATTACTGTAATGTAGAGAGAGTACTTGTAAAGTTAATCGAAATACGGACGTCGGGAACCAGAAATACGGATGTCGGGAACCAGACTACGATCTACGTAGATTAATGGAGCTGTTGCATCTACGTACTGGATAATTGTTCCAAAGACGGCCCAAACCACGACTCCGTGGTCTAGTTCCTAGTCGAGCTCTATAGTATGGGTTACTTACTGATGGATACATGTACTTGTGGACGTCAGATGTCCCCAACATTGGAATGTTTACTAATTACTAAGCAACAAATGATAAATAATAAAGAGGAGCGCATGTGACAAGAGAGGACAAGATGATGTATCTTGGTATTATAGTTAATACTTGAAAAACCAAGAAACTTTTGTTTGTAAGGGACACTAGCTCAATAAACAAACATTGTTCATTTAGTGGGGAGGGGGTCTAGTGTCAATGCGATTGCTGAACTTCATTTTTGCACTTCTAACTAAATTTCGAAAACTTTTACACCTTCAACGATAACATGTTCTGTATTTAATTTACTACTGAGATGTTGATAAGTTGATTAAGATTTACTTCTGATATGATATACAGTGCTGTAGTATTGCAATAGTATTTTAATGTGTTTGCCATCGTGTCTTTCCATTGCCTCGATTGTAGTGGTGTGACCGCTACAATTTTCATCATGGTTTACATCATATAGAAACGTGTCAATGACGCACTTGTGGATGTTAATTTAGGGGGAAGGAGAGAATACAGTGTGAAACAACAACAACACAACAACAACAAGTAAATTGTCACCTGCACAGATGAGATTTCAACAAAAGTGGTCTGATGACATCTTATAATGTTTCCATATATAAAGAAATCATCTCACATTTCATCTGAAAAGGTCTTAAGCAGTATTTAGCAAACTTGGTAATTTGTTCTCTCCATACAATGCATGTATCAACACACTGGTTCACCACTGTTTACAATTAGTATGTTGAACATTGACTAATTTGTATATTTTTCTGTCATTTGATTACAGTGCAGTGGTGTAGCAATTCTGGCCATTGGGATATGGGGTAGAATAACAATGGAGAAATACAATGAACTCTCAACAGATGACTTTTCTAATGCCCCATACATTTTGATCGGAACCGGTTCTTTTATCATCATAGTTGGTATTATAGGATGCTGTGCTACATTCAAGAGCGTCTCCTGGCTACTACGACTGGTAAGTCATCTGTCATTGGCTGTTGGATGCCACATGATTTATAACCTCATCTATCATTGGCTATTGGTTGTCACATGATTTACAACTTAGCTCACCTATAATTGGTGTTTGGAATGTGTCACCTGATTTACAACCTCATCTATCATTGGCTGTTGACTGTCACATGATTAATATTCTCATCAATCATTGGTTCTTGTTATTATCAGCTGCCTATAGTATGCTCTTCAATCATTGGTTATTGGAATGTTTTATTAAAAACATGTACAGTCATTGAATGTCATGATAAGTAATATTAGTCTGAATTTCGGACTTGAAATTAACTCTTTTCTCTGGGAGGCCCAGTGGATTAACACTTTCCAAAAATTTTAGCCGAAGGATGGTGTCCAATAATAATTAAGATTGATTTGTATTAATTTCAATCCTTACTTTTCAGTATGGTTTTCTACTATTCATCGTCCTCATTGCTGAATTGGCTGCCGGTATCTCTGGTCTAGTGTACAGAAAACCAGTAAGTATGTTTTTACTGAGCTATCTGGTATCTCTGGTCTAGTGTACAGAAAACCAGTATGTTTTTACTGAGCTATCTGGTATCTCCGGTCTATTGTACAGAAAACCAGTAAGTATGTTTTTACTGAGCTATCAGGTATTTCTGGTCTAGTGTACAGAAAACCAGTAAGTATGTTTTTACTGAGCTATCTGGTATCTCTGGTCTAGTGTACAGAAAACCAGTAAGTATGTTTTTACTGAGCTATCTGGTATCTCTGGTCTAGTGTACAGAAAACCAGTAAGTATGTTTTTACTGAGCTATCTGGTATCTCTGGTCTAGTGTACAGAAAACCAGTAAGTATGTTTTTACTGAGCTATCTGGTATCTCTGGTCTAGTGTATGGAAACCAGTCATTTCACTGAGCTATCTATGCAGGTTAGTTATTGCTTATACCTGATCTGATGCTAGCCACAATCTGATTAAAATCTGATAGAGACACCAGTCTGCTTAACTTCCATGGACATGAAATTAAGGTACATAATAAAGGTAGATCAGGTCAGATGAGATTGATTCTGGATGCCACTTATTGATTCAAATTGGCTTAAGTTCTTGAACAAGATTTGCGAGCTTGTTGTGCCTCAGACTATGAAACTGCATTAAATGGGGTACCGAGTAGGATATAATGGGTACCAGGTAGGGTGTGATGGGTACCTTGTAGGATATTGGGTACCTTGTAGATCCTGGTAGGGTGTAATGGGTACTTGGTATTATGTAGTGGGTACCTCGCAGGGTGTAATGGGTACCTGGAAGGATATAATGGGTACCTGGTAGGACGTAATGGGTACCTGGTAGGATGTAATGGGTACCAGGTAGGGTGTAATGGGTACCTGGTAGGATATAATGGGTACCTGGTAGGGTATAATGGATACCTGGTAGGATGTAATGGCCAGGGTAATAACAATTGCACTAACTTTCATTTGGAAACTGTACCACTACTTTGTGTAAGTTTTTGGCAACGTCCTTAGCCGTGTCACAAGATGATGATTACCTTTTTATGAGTCGTAAGTCAGTTATTTGTGATTTTGAAAATGTATAATACTGTGTGTTAATGAAGTTTTCTTGTTTGTATGTTGACAGTTACAAGATGGATTCCATGCAGGACTTACAGAAGCTATCAATGATTATGACCAACCTAACCATTCTAAAGATAGTGACGCTGTCAATGATTTACAAAGCAGTGTAAGTTGATTACATATCATTCACCAATACATATCTTTGATAAGCCAAGGTAAATATGAGTGACATAGGGGGCCTTGTTACTACTGATTTGTAGTGACAAGGCCCCCGATGTCACTCATAAAGATAGTGAAGCTGTCAATGGTTTACAAAGCAGTATAAGTTAATTATCATTCCCCAATGTCTGTCTTTGATTAGCCAAGGTAAATATGAGTGACATAGAGAGCCTTGTTACTACTCATCTTTGACTCATAGTGACAAGGCCCCCTATGTTTCTCATGTAGATAGTGAAGCTGTCAATGGTTTACAAAGCAGTATAAGTTAATTATCATTCCCCAATGTCTGTCTTTGATTAGCCAAGGTAAATATGAGTGACATAGGGGGCCTTGTAACTACTCTCTTTGATTTGTAGTGACAAGGCCCCCAATGTCACTCATAAAGATAGCGAAGCTGTTAATGATTTACAAAACAGTGTAAGTGATCGGTCTTTGATCAGCCAGGTATTAGAATATGAGTGACATATAGTCTCAGTGTGAGATTGGGAGTGTATGCAAGACTTTCAAGTTTGTTGAATATTTATTTAATCCCAGTTTTCGTTTTGTAGCAAACAAATGTTGATAGTTAGTTAGTGTCACAGTGTACTAATTTCAGTTTCTTGTCATTCATTAGTTGAAATGTTGCGGTGTGGACCACCCCAGTAGTTGGGAAAGTACTTACTATTACAACACTAGCAACCAATACCCTGTGTCATGCTGTACTCTACCGGAAGAAGAATCCGATCTGTGTGTGTTAAGTGGACGAAATCTTACAATCTACGAAGATGTAAGTCTTATCAGTGTTTTTGCTAAGGTTTGGGAACCCTTGTAAAGAGAAAGGGGGAAAGGGGTTCCGAAGCCAGTATTTCCCATAGAATCTATGGTAATTTTGTTTGGGGATCCCGGTAACAGAAAAGGGGAAAAGGGGGTCCGAAGACAGTATTTTGCATGGAATCTATGGTATTTTGTTTGGGAACGAAGGCAAAAAATGTGTAAAAAAGTAGCAATTGTGTGCACAATAACAAACAGTTTACATAATTATTAATCTTCTGCAATTTTATTGAGCTACAAACCAGGACTCGGTATATGTTGTTTCACATTTTATATTTCATGATGAAATTGATTTCAAAATAATTACCCAATCCTCCACATCCATATGGCCAATTTAAAATTACAACGAAAATTGTGTGCAATACCAATTTGTAGTGAATCGAGTGTGCAATCAGAAGTAGTCGTTTGATGATGTATTAGTTGGACTAACTTAATCATTTTATTTACGTAATGGACAGCAAAGGTGAAGACTCCTGACAAATTTGATAGACTCACAAATGATAATGTAGTAGTTTGACGTCATACTAGGATTTCACTTCATTAGTCTGTAATGTGATACCACTGTTATTACAGTAGTAATAGTAATCCAGGGTAAACATCACTGTTTCAGAAGCTGCACTCGCTGCATGCAACTGGACCATTTTTTTTTTGAAAATGTTTTGTTAGGTTCAATAACTTACTGTCTTGTAATATCATATACCCTGAACATTATTGTATCACCTGTGGGTAAATGTATTTTTTGTGGTTGTATGCATGATAAATGAATGCAAATTGATTTTTGGATCATCACCCCAGAATATCATACATTCTGAACAGTATTGCATCATTGGATAAACATATTGTTTGTAGCTGTATACACAATAAATCAAATCAAATTGATTTTTAGGTCCGCACCCAAAATAAGCACCCTCAACGACGATCATGATTTCAACCTGTTTCTGTACTACTTATGGACAATATCGACCACTGATTAATATGTACAATGTCTAATTATTGGTATTTTAGCAATTTTCAGTGAATATATTGTAGTTGTTTGGTCAAAAAATGATCCTCTTAATAATTCACCTTTTAAGGAGTTAGTCTAGAGGCTATCTGTGACTTCAAATCTTGACTCTTCTCACGTCTAGCTCAATGAGGTCCTGAGATGAAATCTCAAATGCAACCGAAGCCATATTAGCATAATGTCTTTGTTAATCAATCACAGAATTCTGCCCAATGATAAGTTAGAGTTAGAGTAAGTGTTTGTTTTTGTTTGGTTTTTTTTGGGGGGGGGGGGTGGTGCAGTTAAATAATGTCAAAATTTGATAACTGTACGTTTGTCAGCTCAGGATCTACTTATTATACACTGTGTACAGCATTGTAACGGTTGGGGGGTTTACTCATTTGCATGAACAACATTTGGTTCATGATATCTCAGTGAGCTAGATGAGGTGGAGAGATTTTGAGATTCAAAGCCACGGATAGGATCTAGACTATAAGTAAGGCATATACACTACGAATGTTTTAGTCAACAGAAAGGCAAGAACAAAAATTATGAAATAGGTAGGTAATAAAAGGGCCATAAATAACCGCATAGAAAGCCTAATATGGCTTAATTTGCAGACCAGAAAAGTAGGGCTGTCTGTAGGCATATGGACTACACGTACTCAACGTCAGTAATGGAAATTTACTGTATGTTGGGGGTTGAGAACTATTGTGACTTTCTGTTTGAGAAAAGTAGGGCTGTCAGTAGGCGTATATTGGCCTACTTGACGTCAGTGATGCAAATTTACTGTATCTTAGGTAGTCCAGAACCATATTGTGGCTTTCTGTCTGAGAAAAGTATGACTGGTCTGTAGGCGTATATGGGACTACTCAATGTCAGTGAGGCAAATGTACTGTATGTTAGGTGGTCAAGATCTATCATGGCTCTCTGTCCGAAAAAAGTAGGGCTGTCTGTATGTTAATGGACTACTTGACATCAGTGATGCAATTTTACCGTATGTTAGGGGGGTCAAGAACTATTATGGCTTTCTGTCTGAGAAAAGTAGGCTTGTCTTTAGGCGTCGGGACTATACTTGATGTCAGTGATGCACATTTTCTGTATCTTAGGTGGTCCAGAACCCCATCGTGGATTTCCTTCTTTTGTCTCAATTTTTGGTGACTTTTTGCTAAATTTCGACCCTTGTAACAATCAGAGTTGAATATGATTAGAAACTTGACAACTGTGAAATTAATACCTTGGTTGAAAAACCTGATATGTACCCAAATGGATGTCAAGTATGTACAGGATTCACGACAGTATCCATACATTTTTTAAAACCACTGAAAAATGAAGAAGGCCTACAGTAAATATACTCCATGAGGAGAGATTGAATTACACGTATCAAGAAATCGGATTATATACTATATGTATAGTATGGAATATTATTTATGAGTGGGAAGACTTTAGCCCTACAGAAACACATAGGAGAGCTATATGTATTTACTGAAAATATGAAAATATGAATCATGGATGAAATGATAATGGAGCGATATATGTGTATGTATGGATAGCATAGATTGTTATTTATGAGTGGGGAAAGTAAACTAGAGAAATACTGACAATAGAGTCTGAAACCGTTCTAGAAAAGCTGTAGATTGTAAATGATACACCAAAATATTCATCGATGTCAGTGCTTGTCAAGATTAAAAAGTCTAAAAAATATACTGAAGGTGTAATTGTTTGAATATATTAAGGTATTGTTGTATATTTTGTCATACAGGGCTGTTACAAGAAAGTTGCTTCATTTTTGGACAAAAATATGGTTGTGATTGGAGCATGTGCAATGGGTGTGGCATTCTTCCAGGTGAGTAAAGATATAACTAACTAACAAGCGTGTCACATGCTTTACCCACACACGAGACTGAATCATGGACACAGCTGTTCTTAGCCAGTGAGCATGATAAGCACACAAATGGCAGTGAAAGAATTTCAAGTAAACATGAATTCAGCTGTAAATGAGTGCAAATACAGATTGAATCTTAGACCGAGGTTTCCACCAGAGCAGACTTTTACAAAAGTGTGATTGAATGAATCGATGAATAAGTTTCTTGACAGTACAGGTAGTCCCCGAAGAGGCTAGGGAGTCAACTTGACAAGCGTTCTCCTCATGCAACCTGTGAACTCAATATTATCATGTCCGGAATTGTTGAAAACAGGGAGTGTTCAGCTGAAGACATTACATAACATAAACATTTAATGTTCAACGTCGACCATTTGGCCAGTTGAGATTGTTGTTGTACTCCCAAGATAAGAGCACTTCTGTTGCTGAACACAGCAGGATTGAGATTGTAGAGATGCTTTTTGTTTACGTTCATCCAGCTTTTTAGACTTTTAAAACTTTTGAATGAAGAAACAGCTCGGATCTGTGATGGCAAGGCATTCATAGATGATGGACACAGATTGAAAAAGCTCAATTACCCTAATACATAGTTATTGTTTATTACTGAATTCTACCAAAATATCTTTGGAGTCTGTGTCACTAAGACTTGTTTTACATGTTAAATTTTCCCATCTTTTCATCATAGGTGTTTGGAATGATCCTGGCTTGCTGTCTTGCTAAAGTCATCAACTCCAACAAATACGAGATGGTGTAACTCATGGAAAAAAGAAACACCTGATTGAAGTCACACAGAATTCTGAAGAAAACTTTTTCAATTTAACTTATTTCCACCCTTTACTCTTACGTCTATCAAATTTTGTCTGAATGTATAGCTGATCTATCCTCTTGAAAACGTATACTGAGTTGCAAAAATGCAAAAAAAAAAAAGTAATGATAAGATGTTTTGTTTTTTCCCAAAGATTTCAATGTAATCTTCTAAATATTCAAGTATATGTCTGAAATAGTTGACTTGTGTATTAACCATTTGTTCAGAGTTATTGCGTGCTTTAGTTCTTCAACCTTGCATTATTACGTGGTGGAGCTGATTTTAAAAGAGCACATCTTGATTCAATAGACATGTTACAAAAATGGGGTGGTAGGGAGCCCTCTATCAATTATTTCCAGAGATGGTATTGACCCCACCAGAATGTAATGTATAATGTTGAACACTAGAGGGCGCAACAACTCAAGATATCAACTGTTTACAAAGTTAACCAAGATAAAGTAAAATTAATGTGCTGTGGTCGTTAGAGGCTGTTTAAAAGATGCTTGCAACAGTCTGTTAGGTACATGGAATGTAACTGTGAGTGTGTAAAAGGTATCCCCAAATTTTCTTTCAACAGTCTCTGTGATACAAATGAATTTATATAATATTATGTCACTGAATAGAATCAAAATACTACAGGGTAAAAATCACTGCCTTCGGAAAATATTTTAGCTATTCAGGGTATAATTGCAGACAAAATTGTATACTCCCATGTATCCTAGAGTTAGGAAATCGATCATGTGCTGTCAGAACGAGTGTTTCATTTTCACTATGATCGGTTAGGTAACATAATGCTCATCAGATATTTCCCTGAACTATGGCAGAATAGCAAAAGCGTTCGGTCTTAGAGTAGCACATTGCCAGACCAGATCACTGAAAAAAATGGCACGAGATCGGTAAAATATTTAAAAAAATGTTATTGTCTGTTTGCTTCACTTGGCTTTGCCTCAAAGGTACTTTCCAGTCTGCAAAGAGTAGCAACAGATTATGAAAGAGTACACTTTGTAGCAGTCCTGTTGTAGAGACAGTCACATTGTATGAGATCTAGTAAGAGAGTTTTGTTTAAATTGACCAATTATCTTGGTATTGTGCTAATTGAAATGTCCCCATGCATCCATCTGTCCACCCTCCCCCTCCCCCTACCCCCTTTTTTGTCAGACAACCCCTAAATGAACAATCCTGATTTTGATGTAAATACTCAAGTTTCACCTTACAAAATTTCAGTCAACAAAATATATATCAAATAATTAAAGACTTGTACGTCATGCAGATATCATGTGGTAGTCATGTGGGTATCATGTGATAACCCCAGTTCACATATGTGTTTATGAGAGCCACTGTGTGTACTTGAAAACAAAGAATTTAATTATCCTATTGCTTATTTTCTAATGTTGAAAAAGAACAACTCCAAATATTTCAGAATTGATATATGCATCACATGATTGGATCTGATAAATTATGTGATAGTCATGTGGTGTATCACATGATAGCGATGTGGGTGTCATGTGATAATCATGTACGTGTCATGTGAACGTAATAATTGTGACTGGTCTAAGAAAATAGTGGTAATGTTTTGAAAATTCTTCGAACATTTGGACAAATCAAAATGTGTAAATGCAAAGGATGTACAAATACAGTGTGTGTCGTGATGGAATGTGAAAAGAAAGGAACTGGCAATCAGCCAGCTGGGTAGAAACACAGCTTATATAGTATTAACTCAATGTTGGAGTATTTTTAATCATTGTCTGTCTATGAAATAGACAGTTTAAAACACAGTGCTTTTAATATTCATTTTTACAAGTCAATGGTGCTTCGATGTTCAGCATTTATCATGTCATTTTTCACTAAGAATACAGACAACTATGTATTGTTGAAGTTACTAGCAGACACACAACAGTCGATGTAAGTTAATTAGTAAAACATTGAAATTGTAATTGTGATCTGGTTGAGAACTCACGAGCTGGTCGTGTACATTTGATTGTTGTCATGGCAACTGTCAACTCTTGATGTAACTGTATAGGATAAGAAAGTATAAATTTGAGCCCTATTTCTCTGTTGTCATCAGAATGTTTCTCTGTAGTGTTTACCTTCTCTGTTTCTCACATATGCCTGTAGATGTACAATCTGTGAATGTGTGATTTATAATGTGTTACAACCTGCAAAAAAACATCGGTGCATTTGCTTAAATGACAAGTCAAAGAAACTCCATGCAAATACAAATTTAGGTAAAAACGACATTACAACTGATGCAAAGAACAGCAGTTGGTGCCTTTAATGTAGGTTCATGCACTATTTTTATCACTTTGTTTATATCTGCGAACGTTATAACGTAACTGTAACAGTCATACTCAATACGTTATAATGTGTAGCGTTCTATCAGTATATACAGAGTTGTGGAATCTGGGCTCCTGTGGTGTTTATACTTTGATAAGTTACCGACACTAATTCCATTGTATGTCTTTGCATGAAATTTGTCTCATCCCTGCTTACCACAAGCAAGCAAATGCACCAGAGTTTTTTCATGGGTTGTATGATCTATGGTCCCAGAGTATTCTTGTATGAAGGGATGTCAAAAAAACCTGTGGGTCTCAATTTCATTGTACAGAGCAGATAAATTTTCAAGTTGCGAGTGTTGTAAATGTCAAGTCAGATACAAAATATATGATATCGTCAGTGCAATTTGCCAAAATGTACCTTTAAGATAGCACTGCACTGCAGAGTGGCCAATAGGCTATATCTAAGGATTTCATAGTTTGAAAATAATATATATACGACTCATTTCTGAAAAAGCTTTTTCTTAATAACTATTTTGCACTTTGCAATTATGTCTACTGATTACTATAAATAGATAGTTTAGATGAAGAAGTCAAAACTTTCAATGTAATTTTTAACTTCAACTCGGCAATATATTAAATGTGATAGCAAATTATCTTTGCATGGTTTGTCAATGATTTGGGTATATAACCGGACGATACTGCAATACTCTTCAATGCTGCAATATTCTTATGAAAAAGAAAAAAAAAGGTATTATTGTGGCATATGTGGTGTATCTTGAACTTTAAAGGTTATATAGTCTCGACATTTAGACATCGATTCAATTACAACCCGTGACAAGCAAGCATTTACAAGCAGAAAATGTTACAAACAGGGAAAGTAAACGACAGAATTTGATTAAAAACACTTGATACAGCATGTTGAAAATAGAGAGACATGTACATGGTTTGATAAAAATAGTTTACGGTGTAGGTATGAAATGCCCGCATAACTTGAAATTTGTCTGTGAAAGTAAGCTATTTTTCGAAGAGGCTGTAAAACTGTTCTTATCAATTTATGGGATTTAGTACATGTCTCTGTACTTCCAGCATACTTGCGAAGTGTTATCGTAAGAAGTTAGCTTTGTAAATGGTTGTCTGTCACTGGTTGTAATAAACTCCTTTCTATGAAAATGTTCATGGGAATATGAGTTCTTTCACCTAGAAAAAAAATACTGTAAGAATGTTCATTAACACGTGGTAGATTCTAAGAAAACTGGTAAAAAATGTTTGATCATCCTTTCTTACATTGATGTAAAGAGGAAAATGAGTATTAAGTGTCAAAAAGGTCCATAGATATTCACTCAAATAGTGAGATTTCAAGTTTGTCAAATATTTCTATAAACAAGTATAAAAATGTGTATGCATATGGCGTCAACATGTTTCCAATCATGGTGGCAATACTTCTTCAACACCTCTTCTTTGTCTGCCAAGAAGACGATGTCTTGGTATAGTGTAGTTGTGGTGTATAGATGGTATATATAAGCACGTAAAAAGTGACATTGTTTCACATGTTCTTTTCATTTGTTCTGCTTTTTGGAGACTAAACTTAAAACGAAAGTTTAGAAAGTTTGAAGTTCAAGAGGTGCTGTTGAAATTAGAAACTGTCACAACTCGCCCTTTTGTCTGTAGGAGATGCTCAATATTATTTGCATCAAAATAAACAATCAAGCATAGCTTTGTAGTGTAGAATGCTACATTTTAAGTTAAATGTAAGTCATGTTTATTTTGTGTCAGTATTATTTGCATTGAAAAACTGTTACTTATATTGAAACAGTGAACTTAATTAACTCAGTGTATTGCACGATATCTTCAATATTGATATCAAAATATTTATTATTCTTTGAGAATAACAATCTAAAAGTTGCAGATGCAATAATCAAAATGATGAATATAGTCCGAATATTGTTACATTATAGGTAATGTGTTGCAAATATCTCCCAAATGTTGCTACATTGTGGGTACTTTGATGCAAGTAACCACACCAAATTTGGTTACATTGTGAGTAATGTGTTACAAATATCACATAGAATTCAGTATTCAAGTTATCAATTTTGTGCAAGTATTTTTGACCAATTTTTACTCAAAGTGTATCTATATGTATTCTATAGCTCTATGAATATTATGTAGACAAATTGAAATTATTAATGTAGATATGATTACTACAATATATAATTATATATATATAGGTATATACTGTATAACCAATTTCTGTAGAGATTTTCCTGACTTTACTGATGCATATATACATCTTTAAAAAGTGAATTTATACGATACAGTATTTCATGTCTTTGAGATGTGTGGCCGACTCGAGCAACCATTCCATTTTGTAAAATTTTAGACCCCTGGTTACAAGGGGGTGGGGGTGGGGTGGGGGTATGATTGCCATATTTCCTTTGATTCGTTAATTTTTGTATCAAATCCTAATAAGAATTCAAAATCTTACGAAAACATGACAAATTGTCACAAATTTTGGGACCACAATATTCTGATTATGAGCTAAGATTTAAACGGACAAGTTCAGCAACTCTTGGAGTATTTTTTGTTATTTTTGTTTCCAAATAAAATGTTACTTATATTTTACCCTTCACTATCGCTTATCTAAAAACCAGCAGCCACTGGTAAAACTCCTATCATATAAACTGCTGTGATACTGTAGTGTAATCTATACGACTAAAATGACGTCATTTTATACATAATAGTCTGTGAATACAGTATCACAGCAATTAATACGATGGGAGTTTTGCCAGTGACTAAGTGACAATGAAGGGTAAAATATAAAGAGCGGTATATTTGGAAACAAAAATGATGAAAATTTATTACACGTTGCAGACCATGCCCCTTTAATGTTCAATTTATATTCAGAGATATCTTGAATATTTTACATTTTCAAAATTCATATAAGTGTTCAAATTGTCCTCAAAACTGATTTTTTTTGAGAAATGCATGATTTTGAATGTGCACTTTAATGTGATAAAAAATTCCTCAATAACACAAATATCTGGAAAATTGTAAACAAATTCAAAATTCATTTTTTTTTTTACATTTTGTTTAAAATGTGCCAACGCATTTTTAAAACTCTATATATAAATGTGTTCAATACTTGTGATTGAAAATTTTCTCAAATTGAATAGTTAATTGTTCACTTGCTCAGATATTTTGAAAATTGTATATTTAAATAATATTATACACTATAAATTATACATTTGATCAAAATGTCCCCAAAATTGAGCAATTACTGTGGTAGTTCACCTACTCAAACATCCGGGAAAAAAAGCAATGTATTTTAAATTCATATTACAGTTGTGAGGAAATACTGTACTGAGTGTGGATTCCTATATGTAAAAGCTAAGTAGAAATCGACTGAAGAAACTTGAAGGTTTGTCTGAAGTGTTTGCTATTCTCAGACAGCCAGTCCATAGGGATATGACATTCAAAGGAACCTATGTGTTCAACCATGTATTCAAATCATCACCTGTGTCTCATTTCACCTTGTCAAATTACCTTCATCCTCGTCAATGTCTCTCCGCCAAATCAAATTTACTACTAAAATGTCATTCCAGACGAGCTACAATCGACCAACTAAAATGAAATTATCGCCAATATTGTTATTAATTGTGATTTGTTTGGATAAATTAGATCGCATTATCAGTGCTAATCCATGAATTATAAGATCATGTTGCCATGACAACGGCTTATCTTGTTCTGACTTTCTGTTCGTTTGTCACTGATGGTTAAAGCTTTGTATCGAATACAGGCCAGAGAGAGAAAAACTGAAATATCGTTGCTATCAGGTTAGCAATCTAGTGTTTTTAATCTGAAGGTCTGGATCTGACAAAATTGATTCATTTTTTTTTTGTTCACAAGATAACATGAAAATATAAACCAACTCTTGAGGGAAACTCGTTGATAAAGCCAGTCTGAATCGCTTGATATTTTTGGCGATATGCCAAGTCTAGATGCTAATATTTTGACTGCAGTCCTGCCAAGACGTTTTTTTTTTAACCTGCTTGAGAACCATAGTGTTACAATGTATCAGTAAACGAAGTATGTTTACATTAGTAGAGATAATTGGAAAGTGAAGTCTTGAAATGATGGAAAAAATTATGCATATCTGTGCTCACTAAAATTAGCACAGATATGCATAATTTTTTCCACCTCATGCGTAACGGAGAAGACTAATATTTGTTGGTTTAGAGTCGCATTTTCATGTTCCTAGCATATGGCTATCTGAGAGACAAACCTTTGTGAATATAAGAGGAATATATATCACACAGGCGAGCTACGTGTCAGATATTGTCATAAATGAAACATTCTGGTGTGAACATAATGTAATGGCTGTATACAGGATATTATGCATCAGTATTGTCAGCCGTTCTGCTTTTAATTCACTGAGCACCCTCTTACAACAGTGTATCACATTTATTGAGCATGCTCGGTGGTATGAAATGTAGCACATTAACTGAGCATGCTCAGTTGTCTGAAATATATTGCATTTATTGAGCATGCTCAGTTATCTGAAATATAATACATTTATTGCTCATGCTCAGTTGTATGAAATGTGTCACATTTGATCTCACCTTGAGGCTTTCAAGTTTAAGTAGTGTTGCATTTTTAGCACCAATTTACATCTTTAATATTGATACTACATTTACTAACTGTATTTATTTATAATTTAGAGGGTAACTTGCATTAATTTTTAGGGGGAGTTGGTGTAATGGTAGGGGGTTTCTGTGATTCTAACATTTCCTTGATGTCTTTTGAAAGAATGTGTCTGTTGATGGTATCCATAGAAACGAACAGTGCTGTCCTTACAAACAACTCATATTATTAAAGGTAAGAGAGTAAGGGTTCATAAAATTGAATTTTCCTAGTTTATGCACCCACAGTGGAACTTTGTCCAGCAATATACAATTTTGAAATTCCTAAATTTAAATGGAATTGTAGGCTTGTTTCTATTTATACTCGGAAAATCCCCAGGTTGGTTTTTACTTCTCAATCAAGAGTATCATTAACATTAGCCTACCTGTTGACTTGAGAACGGCTACACTATTCTGCTATCCCAACTGACATTTTTGAATTTTCGTCCATTCCCCAAAAATTAAAAACATCAAAATGTCAGATAGGATAGCGGAATAGTGTAGCGATAGCTGTTCTTAAGTCTACAGGTAGGCTACATATTAACATGGAAATAAACATACTTGGTAAAGTTTTGAAAGTTATAATGGAACCCATATTAGCCTGTAAAATATCTCGTGCCATTTTGCCTTCTACGGCTTAGTCTAGACTTGGCTAACATACCGGTTTGATGGTATATTACAAACAACATTTTCAAGCTAAATAGCCAAGTCTCTGCTGGAATATCAATGGTCTGATCATGACTAATGCATGAGGGCGCCCTAACATGGCATACCTTACACACCAACCATATAAGTTGAGTTATGGAGCCCTGAACAAACGAACATTGAAAATTCAGAGGTTCTATTTTAAAAATTGGAATGTTATATATCGGAATAATTGTTAAATCCAAAAGCAGTCGCATGTAAATTTTTATGAGAGAATCACAGGAAGGGCAAAAAATGTAGAATAGTTGTATAACGTAGAAGACTTTAACTCGCAAATTTATTATTCATTAATATCTTCTATATGTAGCTTATTTTTATATGTCAGTTACAAATACTGTTGTATAGATTATGACCAAGTTGCAGGAAATGAGATGTGTCTACATGTTGACCAGGATGGAAAGGGAATCCTGTACATGGAAAGGGATCAGTATATTGCATGTATATGATTGTAGACTAAGATTTTATCAGAGAGATCGAGGTAGGCTGATGGTGTCCTGACATCATAACTTGGAATCATGTCATGAGGGGATCTCGATCGTGCTCACTTTTCACCTACCACGTCTGACATTTTGCTATATCATATATTGACACCTAAAATTAGATTACGATTTCCTGCAGTGACATTGAATATGGTAATTATGTTTACATCAGACAGCTCTGAGTTGGTTCTAATCATTATGCTATCAATGTCATTTCACAGCAGGAAGAATTAAAAACCCAGTAATTTGGGACAGTTTCCTGGCTTTATTGTCATTAAAGGACCAGGTCATTAGCAAAATGCCAGGCATGGTAGTGGAAAAGCAGGAGCAAAATACCTACATCACTGAATTCAGGCTAGTTCTGAGATGGCTAGCCCAGAACCTGCTGTCTGACAGCAGTCTGATGCAACATACTGGCTTGATAATATACTTCTTGTGAACAAGATTTTCAACTCAAATAGTCAAGTCTCTGGACTATATGACACAGCCTATCTCACAGACTAAATGTGTAACCGTACAGGTAAAAAAACTGTAGAGAATTGTGAATTCCATGTCAAAGATAATGAAAATTAGATGTTGGTCAAAGAAAAGTGTAAAATGTCAGGTAGATATAGAAAGACATCCTCCTGTTACCATAAAAGTGTTCATTTGTTGTACACCCTCATGTCTTTTCCAATCATAGTTTTAGTAAATCTTAAAGTCATTTGTTTGTTTACCTTTATATGTATATATGTCAGTTGAAGTTGAAGAGTGATGTAGTAAATAAAGATGTTTGTGATAGTCTGTAAATATGAGTGTTTTGTCTTATTCTCTGACTTGTGTGAGTGCAAGGAAAGTACCAGATCGTTATGACAAGCTGTTTCTAGACATTTTTGGGGTGAGATTCATGCTGCGTATTTATAAGTCACTTGTATTGTACTTACTGAAGAATACATAACTATCACTTGCAATTGGCTGAACTCGACTTGAACCATTGTCGCAAACCACGGCCTCTTTTACAGCACCATCCAAAACGTGCCTATCAATACGTTATTTCGCAGTGTTGCAGAAGAAATTATAACAGCTCTGGTTTGCGAGAATGACTGAAACCTGATACTACAATATAATATATACATGATCTGATGATGTAATTTTTGATAGATATAAAAAAATTATTGAGGAATCTATACAGGCAATCAACTGTTGAAGTTCTAACAAAACGATCCAATGATGTAATTTTGTAAAAAAAACAATAAAAAAAACAATGGTTCAGACACCTGTCACTCAAAGATAAATCAAGACTTGTAAGATATAGTCAATACCTTGAGTAGGATTATAGGTATTAAACAGAAAGACCTTGGTGATCTGTATAGGAAAGACTCAGCTCTTTTACAAGACTAATCCCACCCACCCACTACATGAATAATTCCAATACTTACCATGTGGTCGGCATCTATTAATGCTCAGAAAAAAGTTGTAAGAATTCCTCTTTATAATTTTTATACTCGTGTTTGTCAACTTGAAGAGTAAACGTAATTGTTAATGTCATTTGATTTTAATTTAATTTTATGTAGCACAAGTCATGCATTTTAATGTTGTAGATCTGTATCTTTTTATTTCAAAGTGGCACAAGCTGAATTTATCAACCTTTTACGAACGTGAAAATACTTAGTATATAGTATAATATTAAATGTCGATTCATATGCCTTCTATGACAAATGTGAGTATACTTTCAATACAACTACAGTAGACTGAAACTAGAATGTAAAAACTTACCTTAAACATGAATGTCACTCTTGCCATCTCCGCGTCACACGATGTGTTATCACAGGGTGCTAAGGCTTAGTTAATTATGCTTATGAAAACAAACAAACAAAAATAAGAATTGTCATAATACGCAAATGAATAAATACTGACAAACATTAACAACAGTATCAGAATCAACAATGTTTTTATTTTCTATTTTAACAAATCAATATCAACAATTTTTTAACGGTACATACCTTCAATTGCATAAAAAATTGTTGATTCTGATTTGGAATTACTCTGCTGTTGATGTTTGCCAATATTTATTTATTCATTTTGTTTGTTTGTTTTCATAAACATAACCATCACAGGAAAACAGTAATTCTTGTTGCATAGAAACATTGTTGATACTGTTTTGCAATTACTCTGTTATTATTTGTCAATATTTATCAACTTTTGTTTGTTTGTTTGTTTATTTATTTATTATGTTTGTTTGTTTGTTTTCGTAAACATAACTAAGCCTGAGCTCCCTGTGGTGTTAATATTTCGACAGGTTCATGTTGATGTGGTCCTCTACGGCAACGTATTGCTGGTTCTTTTGTTTTTTATCACAGTGCCTTTTATCGAGTGCTGCATGCTGCATGCTGTGACCTCTGATACGCCGATATTGGTACATCATGTGACAAAACATTCCGGTGGTCAAGAAGTCTTAAATCAGGTGACTATATTCTGATAACGTTACTCCTCGTTAAACAAACAACATCATGGCAGCTTTTGTTCCAACAAAACCAGCTGAAGAGATTCTTAATGACGTTGGTGAAGGTTTTGTGACTTGTGCAATCTGTCTTGAGTTTTATCGGCAACCTAAACTTCTACCATGCGATCACACATTCTGTTGTCAATGCTTGAAGACACTGGTGGAGAAAAAAGGCTACCTGAACTGCCCTACGTGTAATGCCGAGTGTGAACTGGTTGATGATGACGTGTCTACACTGAACGACAACCATGTTGTGAACTCATTGCTCGAAGTGATTCACAGAAAACAAGATGAAGCCAGTGTCAAGAAATTGAAATGTGAGTTTTGTGATGAGAATGATGGGTCACACTTTTGTCTTCATTGTTCACTCTATTTTTGTGACTGCTGTGTGGTCCGGGTGCACAAGACTTTGAAAGTAGCAAGCTCTCATGTTGTCTATACTATTAAAGAATACGAGGAACTAAAGGCAACAAACCCATCAGCTGCACAACCAAAGGAATTCTGTAAAGTTCATCCACAAAATGAACTGAAATACTACTGTGATACATGTCAGACACCTATTTGTATGGAATGTACAATATTTGATCACAAAATTCCTGAACACAATTTTAGATATTTACAAGATGTGGCTGAGGAGTATACAGAAGTATTATCTCAAACTATAGACAAACTGAAAGTGAAAGCACAGGAGGCTGAAGATAGCAAAGCTGCTGCCAATGAAGTGGTTGACAAACTCAAAGAACAATGTCTGATCGGAGAAGAGCAAGTGAAGTCTGTAGTTGAAGCAGTGACTGAGAAAGTCAAAGTAGAGGGTAAGAAATTGTTAGAAGAGTTGAAGACAACATGTGGTCAACGTCAGAAACATGTTGAAGTTCAAATTGATGATTTAGAGTTCAAGTACGAGAACATTACCAGTACTTGTAAATGTGTAGAGACACTGATGCACCAAAACAATGGTTGTCAGTTGCTACGTACAAGACAAGCCACAACCCAACGTCTTAATGAACTAGCTAAATTAGACACCAACCCAGAAATACTGCTTGAAAAGATTACATTCCAGGCTTCAGATCTTGCACAGTTTACTGCCCAAAGCCTTGTTGGTGTGTTAAGATCTGATGTTTGTGTTCCTCAGTGTACCATTGATAACATACCAAAACAACTCCTGAAAGGTGAATCAGCTAAGCTGGTCATTACAACTCGAGACAGCAGAGGGAAGGTAATACTACCTAACCAAGATGTGAAAGTGAATGTTACACAGTCAGATGGATCACAAGAGATTGAAGTCACTGATAATGGAGATGGAACACATACTGCCAATGTATGTGGGAAAACGGCTGGCAAGTTATATATTACTGTCAGGATAGGGAATGATATAGTATCAGAATGTCACTATGAGATTTTCGTCATCAAAGGATTGGTGAAAACCATTGGACAGAAAGGTAACAATGCAGGAAACTTTAATAACCCTTTCTCTATCAAGGTAAATCAAAATGGAGATATGATTGTAGCTGACATGGGTAATCACAGACTACAGGTCATCGACATTGATGGGAACTGTAAACAAATATTTGAATTCACAGAATTTAACAATCCTTTCACCCCATATGATGTAGCAGTATCAGCTGATAATCTGTACTTCACAACAGACAGAGGTAACAAGCAAATAGTTGTCTCTGATGAAGACGGTAAAGTAGTCCGATGTTTTGGACGAAATGAATTGGAATACCCACTTGGGATTGCCATTAGTCCACTAGATGGCAGTGTCTATGTTACAGAGTGGGATGGAAAAGATTATGGCACAGATCAGAGCAGACACTTGATTAGGAAATACACACAGGATGGTGTATATATCAAGTCCATTGGAAGCTACGGAAGTGACAATGAATCTTTTCAAGGACCCTGCTACATACATATAGACCACCTGGGATACTTGTATGTTTGCGATTTCTACAACCATCGTATTCAAGTTCTGAACTCAAGTGATCAGTTTATACATAGATTTGGCAATGGACAACTGAACTGTCCCTCTGGCCTCACAGTCAGTAAAGACAGATATGTGTACGTAAGTGACAAAAATAACTGTATCCAAAAGTTTGATGTATTTGGTCAGTTTATCTGTCGTGTTGACAGAAGTGAGGATAAGTTAAATTACCCCCATGGATTGACACTGACTGAAGGCACACCTATGAAGATACTTGTAGCTGACAGGGACAGCAACTGCATCAATGTGTTTGTTGAGTAAAATACTGTTGAACTTCAGAAGGGTACAAACCAGTGTATGGCTTTAACCAAGTCATTGTCCAAAACAAACAACGAATATCTGTCTACCATGGAGGTATTTTTTGTACACAAAGAATTACAAGTTGGGAAAAACTACATTAACCTTTTTAGCTCGAGATGCAACTTATGTTTGAACTTTCAATATGAATATACTGCTTTATATTTTGTCACAGCGTTGACTTTTGAAAAGAATTCAGACAATAACTGTAAATTATTACAGTTACAGTATTAATAAATTTCAATTGGACTGTGATTCAGTATGAGTTTAACATTGTGTACTTTTTATACTGTACTGTGATATTCAACCAAGACTTACAGATATTCTTGTCTTGAGATTTATTGATATTTCAGTGTTCAGTTGTGCTAAAAACAACATTATTATTAATAATGTTGTTTTTAGCACAACAACAACACTGAAATAGGGCTATAGGGATCACAAAATGTGTGTGTGTGTGTGTGTGTGTCCGTGCAAGCATGCATGTGTGCATCGGTGTGTGTGTAAACAACTTAGTCTAAAACCACTGAACTGATTGCCTCGGTATACATTGTACAACAATGTATTGTAGGGACGTTACTTAGTGTATGTGTAGATGAAAAATTGTTGAAATGAATGTGATCTGATCAGTGATTTACGGGTTACTTCCAAAAGAGTGATTTTCTTCCAAATTTTTAATGCTCAATGAAGAGCATGGGGGGGTGTGTTATGTAAGGTTATAATCACTGTGCAAAGTCCAAATGCACATCCTGTTATTGCCTATGTCAAGGCTTGATGAAATATGTTGTTCTGAGGTCTATTTTAGAGGGAATTTTACTTCTAGTGATAGCATTAGAAACCTGGACGCTCAGTTACCAATTTACCCAGATGTACACTGTATAGGTACGCATACAGTATTTCCTGTCACACCTTCACTAAAACTATTACAGTACACTGCACCACATTTATGTCAGTTCCTTCAACTTATGTACTTGAAGAAATGTAATACCTTCTTTCTAAAATACAAGCATGGATTTCAATATAAGTTGTGTACAAAACCTTTTTTGATGCTATTTTTTTATATAGTGCTTTCCCACTCGGCACTCAAAGTGCTTTACAATCATTACCCATCATGGATCTATGTCAGCACAACGGCCCTTTACTTCCTCAATTCCCTGGGGAGCATAGAAATCATTGCAGCCTCTACAAGCACATAGGATTAAATCATTCACATTGCAACCGCTATCCTACCAGGTCCCCAATTATACAGCTGCGTGAAAATATTACTTATAGATCAAGAAACAATATCAAGTTTTATTACTGTAGCTTTGTGATTCTCTCTCCCCCTCTCCCTCTCCCTCCCACTCACTCACTCACTCACTCACTCACTCACTCACTCACTCACTCACTCACTCACACTCACTCTCACTCTCTCTCTCTCTCTCTCTCTCTCTCTCTCTCTCTCTCTCTCTCTCTCTCTCTCTCTCTCTCTCTCTCTCTCTCTCTCTCTCTCTCTCTCTCTCTCTCTCTCTCTCTCTCTCTCTCTCTCTCTCTCTCTCTCTCTCTCTCTCTCTCTCCAACCCTTTTGATTTGCAGCTGCATGTCATTTTTCCTTGACAGTCGGTGGAATTAATGGACAAATGGTGTTGGCTATGTATTGGTGGAATAACCATTGTCGTCCCATTCTAGTGCGCTTTCTATGTGTGGGATTGTATAGTACTCGTTGGATTAGTTCTGTAGGGTCTTTTCTTAGGCAAACATACTGTACATACTACTCACATTTACTACTACTCGTATGCTCTACAGTATACTAACATGGCTGCTATCATGACCTCTTAGCGGTAGCTGCAATAATGGTAGACTTATTTTTTGTGTCTGAGTATTTTATCCTTTCAGAGTTTGCACTCAAAAATAATTATAAGAACGAACTCCAGAAAGTTAAAAAGCTCAAAAACAAAAAAACAAGTTTACAATTATTGCAGCTAGACTTCTTGATTGACCGTGGAACAAAGATGTGTACTAAATTACATTAATTAATAGGGCACCTGGTAGGATACAGTGTGGTATGTGAATGCTTTAATTCTATGCATTTACAGAGGCTGCCATAGATTGTATGATTCCCCAACAAGTTAAATTATAAATGGCTGCTGTACCATGCCAAGATCTAAGAAATGTAAAGAACTTTGAGTACAGTGTGGAAAAGCTTTACAGAAAAACCAAGGGTACTTTTTATTACATTGTATTATTATTTTGGTCAGTTTTAAAATCTATCAAGAGACAAAAAAAAATTAAGTAATAAATTTTATTTTTCAGAAAATCTTGCGGGGCAAGAAATGGACATCTCTTGCAAATGAATGTAACATAGTTGAAGAAAGAGTCCAGTTTTACAGATTTTGATGGCATCATTTTGACACTAATTTCTTTGTCTTACAGTGTCAAGACAAAGAGATTTAGTTAAAAATCATGTCATAATTAGAGGACTTTCCATAAACTCTTGTATATATGGCTGAGACACATATCAAGTGCAGTAGGCCTACCGGTACTTTACAAGATTTTAAAGTGGAGTAAGTTACCAAGGTGTTGTTTATCTCCCCAAATCATGTAAGTCGATAGCAGTAACCAATACAAGTGTAATAAAGGTAGAAATAAGTCTGACTGGACTTTTCGTTTATGTTGATAGCAGTGTCCAATACAAGTCACGTGTACTAAAGGTAGAAATAAGTCTGACTGGACTTTTCCTTTATGTCGATAACAGTAACCAATACAAGTGTACTAAAGGTAGAAATAAGTCTGACTGGACTTTTTCTTTAAGTTGATAGCAGTATTCAATACAAGTGTACTAAAGGCAGAAATAAGTCTGACTGGACTTTTCCTTTAAGTTGATAACAGTAACCAATACAAGTATACTAAAGGCAGAAATAAGTCTGACTGGACTTTTCCTTTAAGTTGATAACAGTAACCAATACAAGTATACTAAAGGTAGAAATAAGTCTGACTGAACTTTTCCTTTAAGTCGATAACAGTAACCAACACAAGTGTACTAAAGACAGAAATAAATCTGACTGGATTTTTGTGTTCTTTGAAGCCATTTTCACACCTATCTCCTCTACTCTCCTGTGATCTACATTGTCATACTTGTTAGTACACTTGTATATTTGTACAGACAAATGGTCATGTCATGTCATCTCACAAATCTGGATGACTCTTCATGTTTTCTTTTCAGACTATCAATATATTTAAACTCTTTGCCACAATCCTGACATAAATATCATAAATATGTGGATCTTCACGTGTTTTTTCAGATAACTATTTTCATAAAACCCTGTACTACACTCAGAGCACAGCAAAATTTTCATTTGTGTGGATCTTCAAATGGCGGGTCAGACCAACGAATGCATGGAATTTTTTTTACCACACTCTTTACATGCATAAAGTCTTTCATTTGTGTGGGTCCTTGTATGCTCTCTGAGAGTAACTTCCCACGCAAAACCTTCACCACACACTTGGCACGAAAGTGGTTTTTCATTAGTATGTCTCGTCGAGTGCACTTTTAGATCACTTTTTTTGCCACACTCTTCACATAAAAATGATTTCTTATAGCAAGGATATTAGTGACCCCACTCTCTATGACAATGGTGATCTTTATGAAACCTTCGTCCTCCTCTGTACATACAAGCCTTCAATGATTGGCTCAGAACGTGTCATGTGGTATGGACTAGTGACCCATATTGACCTCAATTTGCATAAAGAGAGGCAAAAGTAGTATTTTATTCTGTACAATGTCATACAAATGGTTCATTCTTTGCATGGATTGCCAAGTGTTTTTTAAAAAAGCCTTCATGTTTATAAATTTTACCACACTCATTACACGGATATATTTTTTTATTTGTGTGCACCACCATGTGTATTTTCAGATAGTTACTGAGTTTAAACCCTTTACCACACTCGTTACATACAAATGGTCTGTTATTCGTGTGTATCACCATGTGTGTCTTCAGTGAGCAACTTTGAGTGAAACCCTTGCCACACTTATGACAAAGAAATGGTCTCTCCTTTGTGTGGGTCTTCATATGGGTCTTCAGCTCACTATGTTGATCGAACCCTTTCCCACACACCTTACATTTGTTTGTGTGCAACTGTGCATGTTTTACAAGGTAGTTCCCTCTTTTAAAACCTTTACCGCATTCTTTACACACATGTGGTCTTTCATCGGTATGTGTTATAAGATGCGACTTCAACTCACCAGTTTGACAAAACCCCTTACCACACTCTGGGCATACAAATGGTCTTTGGTTAGTGTGACTCCTTGTGTGTTTAGTCAGATCACTTTGTCGATAATAACCTTTTCCACACTCTTTACACACACACTGTTTTTCACTTGAATGAAACCTCATGTGTTGGTTCAGGTCAGCTTTGACATAAAAGGATTTGCCACACTCTATGCATACAAAGGGTCTCTCAGTTGTGTGGATTCTCATATGTCTTTCCAGATCAGCTTTCTGATGAAACCTTTTCCCGCACTCAGGCTCTTTACATACAAATGGTCTTTCATTTGTGTGTATCCTCATAATATGTAATTTGAGATTTCCACCGTTTGGAAATGTTTTACCGCAGTTTTGACAAAGAAAGGGTCTTTCCTTTGTGTGGATCCTCATGTGCATCTTCAAAATACCCCTGCTTTTAAACCCTTTACCACATTCTTTGCATTTGAATGGTCTTTCATTTGTATGGCTCACCATGTGACTTTTTAAAGTTCCACTCAAATTAAATCCTTTACCACACTCTCTGCATATGAAGGATCTTTCATTCTCATGAGTCCTGGTATGTGATTTGAGGTGACTCCTTCGATAAAACCCTCGACCACATTCTCTACAGACATGTGATCTTGTTTGCGTTATTTCTGTACTTTTAGAAGTATGTGTCTGGTGCACTTGTCCCTCATCATCTTCTGACGCTACAGCACAAACAAAACCTGCTTGTGCTATCTTAACAGGCAAGGGGTGTTCTGGACCAGGGAAGGGCTGTTCAGGACCAATCATCATGTCTTCCTGCTCTCCTGAAGCTGTGTTACAGTCCGAGACTTCTATGATGTTTGACTGTTCAACTGCTTCGACAGTCTCTGCAGGAAGTTGAAGTCCATCTGTCTCGAAGCCTTCACTCGTTACTCTCCAATAATTTTCTGCAGTGTCATTGTCATGGTCATCAGGTTTCCCAGAATCTTCTTGCTTTATTTGCATATCCTCCGTAACAATGTCATTGGAAAGGAGATTTTCTGTACCTGTCATTGGTATGGCTTCGATTGTCCCTTGCACAGGTTTATGAGAATCATAATCAACATCGTTCAAATCATGTTTGATTTTATTGCTTACAGCATCAACATCAAAATGACTGCAGTTGCTGTTTGCAGTGCCTTCTTGTTTGACTATTACATTCTCTATGCTTTGTGTGGACTGCTCTTTAACTCTGTCATAGGATGCTTTATCAGAACAGTCTAGTGACTCCGCCACTTTACACACAATCCCACCTTCGTGATGACTGTGAAAAGCATCCTTGTTCTTAGAATCTTCTTGCTTGACTTTTATGTTTTCCATGTCGCATGGACACTTTCCAGGTATCTAGTAAAGTACAAGTAAACATAGTTTTTGTGTTAATGTAAGTATAATTAGAAATTCATTCGCAGAATAGATCTGCCTACACAATACTAATCTAGTGCTATCTGTGGCATCGAATCTCAAGATTCTCTTTTTGTCATGCTCAGTGAGGTCCTAAGATGACAATTCAAATTTGACCGAAGGCCCCCCCCCCCCCACACACACACGTCATGTCTTTGTTCATCAATCAGTAAGACTTTGACACAAAGTATCGCATCTAAAAATCAAATCATAACACTTCACATTATTCATTCTTGTTCCTTGTTACTATTCAGATACGGCTTTCCAAGGATTTCTGAACAGCAAGAAAGCAAATGAACCAGAAATGCCTTTTTGCTTGTTTGGATAGAACTGACTTGAGGCCGAGGTACAGGGGTTTGGCTTCCTTTTTGTTTGCTTGTTTGGGTTGAAAGAAATGAGCTGACGAATGTCTGTTTGAGTTGAGCAGAGACACAGAGGACTGCTTTCCTTCTGTCTGATTGTAAACATTCACCTGTAGAGTTATTGCATGGATCTATCGATTGAGAATACACGGTTATTGCCTCTTGTTCTGAACACATATTTCCAAAAGTAAATACTATATGGTGACTGACATTATTTTTCGAGCTACACTGTGTACATATGATATATGTATGTCCATTTAGTCATAGGAATGTGTAATATTGCTTGTATTGAAATGATATCAAGCAAGCATGTTCATTATTACATTATTCGACAGTTTGCATGTCAGAAACGCCTCGGTAAAACCAAACTACGGATAACCTGAGTTCATCAATAGGCAAGTTGGGTTGTTGACAATCTCTAAATCTGTTTGCAATGTCAACTGTAATAGGATTATAAAAGTTGTAACAGCTGATAACGTCCCTTGACTCAAACAATTCACTCCTTGAAAGTAACCTTGCACTCGGTACCACAGTTTTTCTCGTTCCATAGTTAGTTAAATAATTTTTTGAAAAATTAAGCACAGAGATACTTAAATAGCAAATTCCCATATCTGATGTCCATATACCACATGTAACATTGTCAATGTACAGTGCATGATGTATCCTAATGTTATGATCGCGATCGGATCGTGACCTTTCACCCAAGCCAGTTGTGCCTCGCGGCGGAGTAACACACTCACTAGTACTGGCACACATTCGGTCAACAGCATTTCAGTCTTGACCTAGTACCTGTACCAGCGATGACTCAGGCTTATCAGATGTAATTACAAAAAGCAAACACTTAGTTATGGTAATGAGCTGATAAGGATTGATAAGAAAGTGCAAGAATTGCACTTTGCTGGTAAAGGCGATGTTCCCCTCATGGTATTCGCAGCTGTCAATCCAGGCAACGCGTCCCTGTGTGCATACATGTACTGATGTAGCCATTGTGTAAACATTAGAGGACATGTAACATTAAAGACAGAACTGCTCTATAGAAAGAGGATTATGGCTAATCTATGCAAATGCAGGAAATTCAAACTGCTGTACAGAGCACTAGCTTCTGGGTCTTGTTTTCAGCATTTTTTCTGTGCTCTGAGAAACACACAGTTCATGTATCATGTACAAATTGTTTGTGAATGTTGTAGGATGGTAACTTGATACACAAATTAGTTGAAAATCAGTCTGTTTCACAGAATGAAAAAAAACACCTTTCCAAATGAGACAAATTCCCCTACAAACAGCTGCTTAGATTGTGTGTCATTCAGGATTATTCAAAATGTGCGGCATTTGCATGTGAAAAACCCAGATATAGGGAATGTTTATATTTTGGTGATTACTTGCCAGTGAGTCATCACAAGTTCTCCACCTCCAAACATACTGTCAGTCATATGCAAAATAGGGTCCCAGGCGCCACCAGTTGTATGTTTAAGCGCACTTGAATATTACCGTGAATGATTTCGAAATAATGAAAAATACTCGTTTGTAGAATCATAGCCTTTAAAAGGCAATTACGTCACATTTAGTTATGAATTCAAGTACATGTATCTTATTTTGTCAAGATGTGATCGTTGAGTTACACAAGTCAAAAAAGTGGATGATTCAGACACATCCTTCTCTCCTGTCTCAATCACTGATTCTCGTCTCGATTATGTAAATCCTCCCTGCAAACGGGACTATCTAGTATCTACATATATCTCGATCCGGGACAGTCAAATTCGAATCCTTCAAATCCGCTTACAAAGGTCGCACAGTTTATACCACAGTCGCTTGTAAACTGTTATTCCTTTCCTAAATCTTGTCTATGACGGTCCTAATACAGAACAATGACGTTATCATAGGGATTGGCGATATTCTTATAACATCGGTAGCGATGTCATTTCCACAGTCGCACACACAACACGTGCGACTGTGGAAATGACATCGCTACCGATTTTATAAGAATATCGCCAATCCCTATAATAACGTCATTGTTCTGTATTAGGACCGTCATAGACAAGAATAAAACCATTTAGGAAAGGAAAAATAGTTTACAAGCGACTGTGGTTTATACTTACCTGGATGACAACTAGCGTTGTCGAGCGGAAATCGAGGGACTTTATGACCAACGAAAATAAATCGAACCCAATGTAAGAGCGCCCGCAGGCGATGACCCAGCGATAGGAACAAACCATCGATATGTAATAGGGAGGTGTGTGTGTGGGGGGGGGGGGGGGGGGGGGGGTTACACCTGGCAGAGGAACTGAATATAAGAAAAATAAAACCCCAAAATTATGAAATTGAGAGATTAGATATGAAATAGTCAACATGATTTTTGACAAAAAATACTCCCGCAATGGTCAGGGTAACTATGAATTGATTATTTGTGGTTACAATGTATCAACATTGTTTACAACACAATAAGTAGTATTTATTATCACATTTCCCATTATGCAACATTCAACATGGCGGATTTGCAAGTTCCCTATTTACATAATTATTTCCTTTAGATAAAGTCATGAATATTCATTGTGCATCTAATGAATATTCATATTTGCTAAGACCCATAATGCAATGGTGTATTATTAAAAGAAAAATAGTGGTGAAAAAGAGTTAAAATTCTTGGCAACCGAGCTAGAATTATGTAATATGAAATCATGAAATGACTTTCAAGAACACAAAGTTCATGAAAATGCCTTTATTTCCTGGAGTAGCCTTCCCATTAACAGAAGATGGGATTTCTTGAACAAAGTACGCTGTAAGACTTATATTTGCATGGTGTATACTAGATGCATACAAGTTTAATAGTGTTTCGGTTTAATCGTGAAACCGAGTTGACTGGTAAGAATTTTCAATACAACTTTTTTTTATTTGTGACATGGCACACTATCTGAAACAAAATTTTCTAGTTTTCTCACTATTCAGAATCTTAAGAATCCATGATCATACCAAAACTACTGTGTATAATGAAATTACATAATTACAAACATGATTAGTATTGTAGCATGGAAGTGGATACGTGACTCTATTTTACATAGTAATAATAGTGAAGTTACCGTACTGGAATCTAGTAATAGAGTGAGTACGTAGCTTTCTTCCGAATCACTCGGACGTCATCAGTGTAATGATCTCATGCCATTTGTGCAGGTGACTTCCAAGTGGAACCATCTGACAGTAGACTATTATAAATAGATTCTAATTATGTAAATTCACTACTACTATGATTAGTATTGATTACATGTATCCAACCAGTGCATCGTCGTAAACCACAGCCTCTTTTACGACACGGCCAAAACTCGTTATTCTGCAGTGTGTCACGGAAGTAATAAACCTCTGGTGTGCGAAAATGAACCAGTGACACAGAAACTGTTATTGAAATACAATAATTAGATGTTATTCCCCAATATTTTGTATTTTTATATTAAATAAAAATATGAGTGACCTAAGGGGTCTTTGTCACTACGAGTCACTAGACGAATAGTGACAACCCTTAGGTCATGAGTATTTTCCTGCTGAATGAATAAAAATATTGGAAAATAACATAATTATACTAGCGCCAGTAATACCAAAGACAAATTGGGGAAAGTAATGGTAATTTTGAATGTTTTGACTCAAATTTTGAACACGGTAGAATTAGTGACATAGATGCACATTGTCGTGACATAGAATGACCAGCGTATATATTCCATATTTTTTGTTCCACTTGGCTCGTGCATGGTACATTGTATAATAGTCATTGTCTCCGGATGAAGCATTTCTGGTTAGTTGTACTTGATAATAATTGACTGACCTGTCCTCTTATTGGTCAATGCTTGAGGTGATTTTTGTATACTGCTTTGAGCACAGTGTAGAAAAGTTCTATATACACTAAGAACTAACGTTATCGTTAATAAAATAATGTACACATCTATTTTATGTGTAACCTTTGTGCCAGGTTTGATAAAAATGTTACACAAGAAAACAAATTGTTGTTGAATCTAATTAAAGTGATTTCCTTTTGACTTTCACAAGATAGAAATATAACATTCCACTACGACAAACATCCACATTCCATTTAAATGAAAGTACACAATTGTAAAACATTGGAATAAATAGAATTGCCAGTTTGATGCATTCCGGAATGACACAAGTTTCATGTTAATGAGGGTCGGTAGTTGATCAGACCAGAACACCATGGAGTCCACCAAATTATGGGTATTGATTCAAGTGTCCAGTTCACAATGTCGCGGCAGCCAATGTACTATGTAAAGTAATTTTCAGAGAGAAGCTGATATGACTGTCAAGATTGTCTACAGCAGTGGCATCAATTGTCGGTTTTTGTATCCCTAATCTTACGCTTGCTTTTAGTTTATCTTTACATGAAGTCTTTCCTTTCCCACTTCATAAATGAAAGTAAAGTCAAATGTTTTTCATTCCAAAGTTGTATTGGTGTCAGTCACTGAATGAGTTTTCATGTGTAATTTCAAATTGCACGAGTGATTATACCCATTACCACACTCTTTACAAACAAAGGGTCTTTGATTTGTGTGGATCCACGTGTGTGCCTTGAGACTGCTAGATCTGTTAAACCCTTTCCCACACTCTATGCAAATATGTGGCCTTTCCATTGCATGGATTCTCATATGTCTCCTTAGACTGCCACCTTGTTTAAACCCTTTGCCACAGTCCTTACAAATATACGGTCTTTCATTTGTATGGACTCTCGTATGTGCCCGTAGATCACAGCCCTGAAGAAAACCTTTCCCACACTCTTTACATATGTATGGTTTTTCATTTGTGTGGATCTTCATATGTTTTCTAAGATCAATGTCATGACCAAACCCTTTCCCACATTCTGTACATGTGACTGTTATTTCATTTGTGTGGCTTCTGATGTGTTTTTGCAGTTGACCACTTTGATTAAACCCTTTACCACATTCTTGGCATACATATGGCCTTTCATTTAAGTGGATCTTCCCATGTCTAGTGAGGTGGCTCTTTTGATAAAAACCTTTACCACACTCTTTACAGACATATGTTCTTTCATTTTTATCATGAATTCTCATATGTTCCTTCAAATGGATGTCTTGATTGAACCCCTCGCCACATTCCAGGCATTTAAAAGATTTTTCGTTTGTATGGCTCTGCATTTGTTCCTTCAGATCATTACTTTGAGAAAAACCTCTACCACACTCTTTACTTTCATTTGTATCATGAATTCTCATATGTTCCTTCAAATGGATGTCTTGATTGAACCCCTCGCCACATTCCTGGCATTTAAAAGACTGTTCGTTTGTACAGATCTGCATGTGCTCCTTCAGATCACCACTTTGATAAAACTCTTTACCACACTCTTTACTTTCATTTGTATCATGAATTCTCATATGTTCCTTTAAATGGATGTCTTGATCGAACCCCTCATCACATTCCTGGCATTTAAAAGACCGTTCGTTTGTATGGATCTGCATGTGCTCCTTCAGATCACCACTTTGATAAAACTCTTTACCACACTCATTACTTTCATTTGTATCATGAATTCTCATATGTTCCTTTAAATGGTTGTCTTGATTGAACCCCTCACCACATTCCTGGCATTTAAAAGACCGTTCATTTGTATGGATCTGCATGTGTTCCTTCAGATCATCACTTTGATAAAAACCTTTACCACACTCAGCCTCATTACATACGTATGGTCTTTCATTTGTGTGTGACCGCATGTGTCTTTTCAAGTGGCTACTTTGACTGAATCCTTGTCCACATTCACTGCATAGAAATGGCCTTTCGTTGGTGTGGTTCCTCATATGTGCTTGCAGAGTACCACTTTGTTTAAACCTTTTACCACATTTTTCACACGAATACAGCCTTTCATTTGAGTGGATCTTCTTATGTTCCTTCAAAGCGGTCCTTTCGTTAAATTCCTTACCACACTCTTTACACACGAATAGTCTTATCTTTGTGTGGTGCCTTATGTGTCTTTTCAAATTGCCTCTTTGGTGAAACCCTTTACCACATTCTTTACATATATGTGGTTTTTCATTTGCATGGATTTTCATATGTCTGTACAAGTGGCCACTTTGTCTAAACCTCTTACCACACTCTTCGCATACAAATGGTCTTTCATCTGTTTCACTAGTTACGCAAGTGTTCATTTGACTACTATTATTGAGACTTGTATCAGGCATATCAAATTCGATTTTGATTTGTTGTCCAGTTGAAGTGATACCAACAGCTCCCTTCTCTGAAGAATTATGGCAGGAAGAATCATTGAACACTGTACAGTCTTTTTGATTACTGACATGGCTTTCTTTTCTCATTTGGGCACTTGCACAGTTCTGTCTTTCATTAAAATTTTCGTGACCATCCCTTCCATGAGTTGAAACTAAATGCTGTATCATGATAGGAAAAGATTCTCCACTCGCAAAGTTTCCATGAACCCCTGTAGATATGTTATCATCTGAGTATTCCACTCTGTTTAGTTGTTCAACTGTCTTTAAATTGATAGGCTGGACAGGATTCTGTTTTTGGGGACCAAAATCCACAATTGTTGAATTTTCATGTAACAATGCACATTTATTATTGTCTGTGTCTCTTACTGAGTTTGGTTCTTCAATTGCCTTGTTCTTGTCTATCTCTCTGACTGAGTTTGACTGCTCAAGTGTCTTCTTATTGACACTTTTTAAGTTTTCTTGTACACTTGCACACTTGTTGTATGTGCCTGTTACTGGGTTGGGTTCTTCAACTGCCTTGTTATTGTCTATGTCTCTGACCAAGTTTGGTTGTCCAACTGTCTTGCTAAAGTTTATATCTGTGACTGAGTTTGGTCGTTCCACTGTCTTGTTAATGTTCAAGTCTGTGACTGCAACTATCTTTGGTTGTTCCACTGTCTTGTTAATGTTCAAGTCTGTGACTGCAACTATGTTTGGTTGTTCCACTGTCTTGTTACTGAAAACCTTGACAGCACACTCCAGTCCATCTTTCTGAAAATCCCCATTTGTTACTCTCCAATAATTTTGTGCAGTGTGAGTGTCATGATAATCTGATAGCAGAGTATCTTCTGTCTTTATTTTCACTCTCTCCTTCACTGTGTAACTTCCTTCAACCTTATTTGGTCTGGTGCCAACACTGAAATCGATTGGTTCATTAGAATAATTAAACTCATTTCTAAAACTGCTTGATTCATTATCATGATCTCCTCTATTAGTTTTTTGGTTGGTGTGGACACAGTCAGCAGTATTTTCTTGTTTGACTGTCACCTCCTTTGTGCATTTAATTAATTCTCCACCTCTGCCAGACATCTGTTGCCTTGAGCCATCCAGGGAATCTGTCAAAGGATCATTAACACTGCCGCTTCGATTACTCTGAAGCAAGTCTCTCTCCTTAAAACCTCTTAGTCTAGCTATCACCTTCTCCATGTTTCTGCAGAAACCACTAGCACCTATGAGTCAGGTATCTAGAAAAAAAATAAACACGAGTATGAATATTAATAATGATAATAATGTTAGTTTTTATATTATAGTGCTTTCCCACACTGTGCTCAGAGTACTTTATATTTATCACCCCTGGCATAAATCTATAGCAGTACAATAGCCTTTAATGCTTCCTCAAGTACCTGGGGAACACGCAATTTGCAATATCACCTCAGTAAGTGAAAATTATATGCTCAAACTGATTGGTCACAATGGGGAGTGCTAACATATGTCAGCCTAATTCAATAGTTGAACTTGCAAACCCGCCATGTTGAATGTTGCATCATGGGAAATGTGATAATAAATACTAATCAATTAGTATTGTAAACAATGTTGATACATTGTTTGTAACCACAAATGATTAATTCATAGTGACCCTGACAATTATGGGAGGTTAATTTCATCAGTAGCTCCAGATTAGGTATTATGATAACCACAGATAATCCCATAGTCCTTTGCATCTGAGCATGCTCAGTCTGAATTGCAAGTTCCCTATTGACTACATCATTCAAATGTAATTTAAATATTTGAATGTTAATATGTGTAAATGTACTGTTGTTGAGATGAGCATAAGAGCGACATGACTTACATTAAAGAATATTAAGTAACTAAGTATCTAGTAACATGCATGTTGTTAACTGCAGTTGGTGGTGTGATTATTCATCATTTGCTGTTACTAGAATTACAAGGAGTTAGTGAGGCAATGAAACAAAATCACAGATCACAAAGTAAACTGGCTTTGCATCTGTTTTGCCTGAAAGGGGGTCTTGGCAAAGTGATTCACACAGAAAACTCATACTAGTAGCATGTATGTAGAAAAAAAGGGTTGTCCATTCATTTTACATGTGCTGTCTGAGAAAGGGTTGGTAATATGATATTGTTCATGTCTAAAGAGGAGAGAAATTGTCTCTTTCTCTCTAGATATAGCCATTCACACCCCTGCTATCTTAAGTAATTACCACCCCCCCCCCCCCCCCCATTAGACTCACACTGTCTGCAGTGGGTAGATCTACTGGGCCATACAGTTAGAACTGTATGTGTCCCCATGGACTAGTATATGTATATGTATATGACAATGTGATTGTGTATAATGCATATGTATACAAATGTATGTAATACTATAGTGTATGTGTACAACATGTAATTTGTATACAAATGTATTACTAGTATTACTATTACGGGTGAGATCAATAGTTCAATGTTGTAGAATAAAAAACTAAATTCTTTTAATTATACAAATGTACATGCAAAGGTCTCAGACCCGCTAACCCCTCCCCCCCCCCCATCCCCCATCTAACAAAATTGGCCATAATTGAAAATTGTTTCAAACTGCACAATCAATTGCAAATCAAACTGTACAGAATGTAGTAGTATGTAGTGCTATGAATATAAAACAGCTCTTTTGCTGACACTTTACTTTATTTTAGTGCCCATGCACTAGTAGTAAACTTAGCGAAAATTCTTCCATTTATCAATTTGTCATATTTTACATATATTTGTATTTAATAGGGGCACAAAACCAAAAACATTAAAAGTAAAATCGATTTTGTAAGATGAGAACTAGAATGGCTCAACCCCCCCCCCCCACCACCACCCCAAACAACAACTCGAAAAGTAAAAGAATTTAGGTTTTTTTTTATCCTAGTACATTGTAGATTGAACTACTGATCTTGCCATATACAGCTGTTCTTACATTATACAGTATCTACCTTTCTTTGTACAAGGTACAAAAAAGACATTGTGTGTTTACATGTATAGAATGTTTTATATGTATACAAAAGAGGTAAAATCTACCGGAGTTTTCCAGGTATGTTACCATGGTTACTTAACAACATTTTGATAAATTATCAAGCAAATTATGGAAATCTATGACGTACAATGAGTTCCCCTTTGTTCGCAGGTTCCTAAAGCCATGGAGGTCAAATCTTCGACCTCCATGCAAAAATGTGTATAGGTGCTCTAAACACTGTAAATACAGTTCCTGTATAATGGTATAGTCCTTTATACTTTTCTCAACTCCCTGGGGATCTTTTCATTACAGCCTGTGGCTGAGAGGATTAAATCTTGTTTGTCCTACCAGGTCCCCATTATTAACATTGTTCACTTAATATAATGTAAGCATTATTCTGCCTGCAGACGACAAAGCAACAGCACAACAGACTCAAGTAATAATGTCTGCAAGCTGGATTCCGTGTAGTTATGCGAAGAAAAAAATGGCGTTCTAATCCTGAAAGGGTTGTCAAGCTTGGGTTCGTTTGACCATGGAACTGGTTCTACTTCCATGGTTTGATGACATGAAAACAGCGTCACTGGCCAGGCGGAACGCAGAAGCGTTTCAGTTAAACACCTTCTTGTAGAACAGAATGACTGTGATTACTCGAGTTGAATTTCACATGTCTCAGGATGTATTACCGTAAATCATATGTACAGATGAGATACTACGGTAGTCTGTTTTGATATGCTTAAATTAACATAGTGATAAAACGTATCAGGTTTTCCTTAAAAGTTAACGCAACGATCATTACTTTGGGGACTGTAAAGATTGATAAGTGTTTATGCCTACCTGCTAACTAATTATATATGTATCCTGCCAAACGTGTGTACTCCCGACAAATCACACGCCAACTCGCTCCACCATGGACAGTGGTGGGTGTACGGAGATTATCAATGACAAAGCGTCTGAAAGAGCGCCCGCAATCGATGACCTTAAATAATCTGCTATGGTAGCGCAGGGCACGGCATGATGATATCTGGAAGGGGGTATTTAAAAAAAAAACTTTCAAAAAAAACTTTCAATAGTAAAATCGTGGTTAAATTACTGGATGGGTATAAAATATAGAACGGAGACCTTGTAAAACAGAAAATTTCACACAACCAAACGAAATGATAGATATCAAAGATAGATACCGCCAAGGTGACGAGATTTTCAGCAAGCATAATAATTCTAGAAAAAACTTCTTAGAGGTTTTGGCAAATTTAAGTTTTTTTAGATATTACCATTTGCTTACAAAAAGTTGTAATTGCATCGATATCATAGAGAGGAGTTATCTATTTTAAAACCTTCTCAAATAGAGATCAGAAAAAATCTAAACTTACGAAACATGTAGGTAACACAAAAGTACAAACAACCCAGCCAGTATATAATTTTACATTTCTGGTCCTTTTTAATGCGTGTCAACACAACATATATTTGTTAAATAAATCCCGTTATGAAAACAATATCACATGAAAATACAAAAAAAAATTACTAGCTAAAATCGTGATTGTTGTTGTTGTTGTCCATTTACATGGCCTATCATGTCCAGCAAAAAAATCTGCAAACGATCCAAGATCTCATGCTCGCTGCTAGCCAAACCTCATACTTGTCAGTGGGGTCGGTCCCCAAAAAGAAATAAATGCTAATTGAAGAGCGCCCGCAAGCGATGACCTTTATGTTCGCTAATAGAGCCTCCGGAGAAGTGTCTCGTCTACTAGACTACAACCTACAGGTAAAGTAGTTATGGGAATACTGCTAGCATTCCAAGACTATATAAATAGTCTAAAGAATCGGCCTATCTTTCGACACAGACCCAGAGACGAAGATGACGTTGTTGATCAGTCCGTGACACTAGTTAGAGAATATATTAACTACAAACTTTCCCACAGTGGACTTGTCAACAAACATGGAGTTCCCATCGATTTGGACGACCTGTCTGACGTGTCATCTCACATAATTGTAACTGGTATGCAGTTGGAGACATTCCACCCAAACATCTACAAAGACGTTTGCCGAAAATTACACGTTAGTTTGACATCAGAAACCGTCGTGACCGATGCTTTCCATGAAGTTGCCAATGAATTGTTCCGAAATGGCATTACCTGGCCTCGTATAGTTTCTCTGTTTGCGTTTGTTGCATGTCTGGCGAGCGAGTGTGTTCTCCAGTTTCATCCAGATTTTGTGCACACGCTTGTGGATAATTTCAGAGACTTTATGGAGAAACACTTGGCAGGCTGGATATTGGAGAGAGGCGGATGGGTAGGGTGAAATATTATTTATTTGTTAGAAACGAGTAGAAATTACAGCATTATCGTGGATCAGTGTCCCGTAGTTCTCGAGTTGAACTTTGACCTCCTTTTCGTTTCCTCATAGACGCTCTCCAACGTCTATGGGTTGTATTGTGGATGGCAGTGTAATTTATGACTAGGTTCTCAAATCTTAGCAAAGCACTGGACACAGGAATAAGCCATATTTTAATGTACACACAGTCCACACACATTTTACAACAGTTGCTGCTATATTTTACTAATGGTCAACTTGCATGTAGGGTACTTAAATCTGTAGTCATGGAAACTGGACTCACAGGATTTGATTCTGGTTTTGTCCAAAGTCAGAATGTTTCCAGGCTGTGTATAAATGCAGACGTGAAACCATGCATATTCCTACAAAAATACCAACAATGCATTACATATATGTATGTCATGAAATTAACCGTTCTAACAGTTTCCCCCCTTTTTTTTCTTTTTAAAAAAACAAACAAATAGATGAGCATTGTGACAACCATGGATGGTTACCGATACAACCACTCATTACGTCTCAGTACATTAATAGGTGGTGTCGTCGGATTCCTAGTTGGCATTCTTATAACTGGAACAACCTAATTTGGAAAACAGTCTACAGGGGTGAACAAATCCACTGGTCCTGGGTCTGGGACTAGCAATTTTTTCAGGCGGACCACACAAATTTTACCTTGTCTGGTCCATCGAACCAGCACCTTACTGTTAATAACTGTGTTAAAAAGTCGTCTGAATATAAGATTCATAGGTAAGATTTAATGTTTCACATTAGCGGGACCTGGGACTGCTAATTCTTTCAGCAGGACCACTGGCTTTTTGAAGGCACTGGTCCAGGAACCATGAGTTCACAAAATTATTTGTGCACCCCTGAGTCTACAGTCACAGCCAACCTTGTTGTAGTTTAGAAGCCAGAGTGTATAAGATAGTTAGCATTGCTGATGTTTTAATATAGTAAGGTAGTGTCTTCAGGTTCCTAGTTAGTCAGTGTGCCCTCTATAATGATAGCCAAATTTTGTAGTTCTGAGTCAAAATGATGAAAACTGACATTTCATGTGAGTCACCACATAGTAAGAGATAGGGGAACACCAAATTTTGGTGCATCAGTAGAAATCGTGTGCATTAGTTGCCTGTCAAATTGGCTTAGAGGGCACACTGTAGTTGGTATTATTATAACTTGTACAACCAAATACTAGGATTATTCTAAACTCAACCAATCATGTAAATATGATTATGTAATCATATGACCAATATATAATATCATATTAATGCAATTTGTATTTTAATGAAAAAAAATTATGAATTATTTATATTTTGGAGATGTATTTATATATTCGTACCAAATGTAGTGGTCTATATTGAGAGTACTTTTGTCATAGGATTGAAACTGGCTGTTTTAGGGGCAAGGGGTAGGTATGTGTGATATTAATACAAATTCATTTGAGGATGAATCCCACTGTGTACATTTCATTATCCTCTGTATCATAACTTTCAAAATGCATTTCTATAATATCTTACTTGATTCATGTCCAAATTTTGTAAACTTTAATGAGTCAGACCTATGGAACTTTATAACGACCAATAAGCCTAGAGCAACTAGTAAATTTATTCAACAAGTATACACCAGAAGGTGTTATCGTTCATACATTTCATCGTAGTACTGTTACTTTACTTGTTATGATTGTCCTCTTTCCATTTTCCTGTTTCTTTAGACTAGTTATTTAATTTGGTTACAAATAAACCTGATGAGCTGGATGATGTATTACCTTTCTGCTTTTTTTATTGTCAATTAGTATGTTCACCTGTCACTATAATAAACAACTCTTACTTTACTTACTTACTTACTTACTTACTTACTTACTTACTTAACTACCTACCTACCTACCGACCTACCTACCTACCTACTTACTTACTTACTTACTTAGTTACATATGTACTTACTTTCTACATGCTCACTCACTAACTCACTGACCTACTTACTTTACTTACTTACTTACTTATGTACTTACTTACCTACCTACCTACCTACTTGCTTGCTTGCTTACTTACCTACCTACTTACTTGCTTACTTACTTACCTACACACCTACTTACCTACCTACACACCTACTTACCTACCTACTTACTTTACTTACTTTACTTACTTACTTACTTACTTTACTTACTTACCTACTTACTTTACTTACTTACCTTACCTACTTACTTACCTACTTACTTTACTTACCTTACTTACCTACTTACTTTACTTACCTTACTTACTTTACTTACTTACTTACTAAACTACTTACTTTACTTACTTACTTAGGCATTACTTACCTACTTACTTTACTTACTTACTTACTTACCTACCCACCTACCTACCTACTTACTTACCTAGCTATTTACTTTACTTACTTACTTACTCTACTTACTTTACTCACCTTATTTACTGTACTTACTAACTTACTTTACTTCCTTACCTACTTACTTTACTTACTTACTTTACTTACCTACTTACTTTACTTACCTTACTTACTTTACTTACTTATCTTACTTACTTTACTTACTTACTTTACTTACCTTACCTACCTACTTACCTTATTTACTTTACTTACTTACCTACTTACTTTACTTACTTACTTACTTACTTACTTACTTACTTACTTACTTACTTAGGCATTACATAGGTCAAATCTACTTGAGGTCCTAGAGTATTTTAGCAAAATTTCCTTCTCTAAAGTATACTGCAAGATTGTGATAGTACTTTGAGATTACTGTGTGTTGATATGTTAATACCACCAGGTATTGAAAAATCAACGCAAGCTTTACCAGAAAACCCTGACCCTCCTGTAACCCCCCCCCCCACACACACACACACCTTGTTAATGTTATGTGCACCTCAGAAGTAAAAGTCTTATATTTTCGCCATTACTTTGTTGAAGATAGCTTGAAAGTTTCATTGTTTCTGCATTTTTAATATGCCTCAACCAATTGGTAGTACAGTGAGTGGTTACATATAAAGCAGAATAAGGACTGAATCTTTCAGACTATGTTTAATAAAATGCACAAAATACATGTATATAATCATACATTTCTGGTATCCAAAATGATTCTATCTGTATTGTCATCATACAAATTTTTTAAACAAGAGGTCAAAATGATTAAAAAAATAAGCCATAATAGAATCCAATATGGCCACCAAATATTTATTAACTCAATACGACGATACAGATTGTCGGTTTCCTTGAACTCCAAAATGTCTTTTATTGTTTGAAAAAAGGAACAGCAACAAGCTTTCATATGGAGTCGTTTTGAGATATTTCCAGAACTTTGATTCTCAGGGAAATTGATTCCCTGAGATGCATGAGGTTGCTCTCTCCAAAGTTATGGTACAAGCAATGGCAATCTATGCAAGGTTTAAAGGGCCATGTTTCAATCCCAGGTTATTGCGTTAGTGCTCAGGCTACCAAATAAGTGGCCTTGATGCCATTATTATAACCAACTTCTTAGATATTCCCCAATTCTAGGATCCATCCCATCTGAAATGTAGGCAAATGTGTACTAGTACAGTGTAATGCTGTCACACTTCGAGCCTCATATTATATTTAAACAAAAGAATAAAACATTAACTGCCTAGAGGGCGACATTCATTACGAGTAAATTTAACGACATAATACTTTATAGCTAGCCTGAGCACAGCCTGACTACAACCCTAGACCCTACACGAAGGGTCTATGCTACAACCAGTAACAAGAAACTGAATTCAAAATTCCACAACTCATCAACTCGTCCATTTTATTTTTTAATTCTCTCGACACAAAACACGGTACATTTTTCTATAACCATCACCACATGAGATTTTCTGTTCATCTAACTATCAATATGGAGTTCTATTAATCTAACAATGAATGTCTCCTATGTTACCTTAACACCATATACCTTAGTGCTGTGTTTGAGAGTATGTGCGGGGGGGGGGGGTGTACATATTCATACACACAATTGTGCACAGTGGTATATATTATAAGTGTATACTTATGATACAAAGACGTCATTTAGTATAATTCAACTCGTGGACGATAAAGTCAGCAAGTTACCCTGGAAATGATTGCATTACATGCATTACATTCATCCTGTTGATATCACGAATGAAAGAATACAATTAACTTAAGAGGCCACTAAGCAGGTGCCAATTTTACGTTGAATAAATTGTATGATATAAAACATATCGGTTCTTACTTCAAGTCAATAATATGTTTTTGAAGGATGTTTAGTAGAATAGCCCAAATCACTACTTTTTTCACTAATTTTATCTAAAATCATTTTGGATAATGAAAATATATCATGTCACATTGAGTTGTATCGTATCGTGTTATATTGTCATTTGCATTCTATTGTATCATACCAAAGGGCCTCATATATATCACGTTACATCACGTTTTGTATTGTATTGTATTGTATTGTATTGTATTGTATTGTATTGTATTGTATTGTATTGTATTGTATTGTATTACATTGTATTACATTGTATTACATTGCATTGTATTGCATTGCATTGTATTGCATTGCACTGTACTGTGTTGCATTAATATTGCATTGTATTGTACTGTATTGTATTATATTGCATTAATATTGTATTGTATTGTTTGTATTGCATTAATATTGCATTTCATTGCATTGTATTGTATTGTACTGTATTGTATTGTATTCCATTCCATTGATATTACATTGTATTGTGTTGTATTACATTGCATTGCACTGCATTGTACTGACAGCTGATCTGAATTCGATGTACACAATGTTATATGTTCACAAACTATAATAAAGAAAAATGGCATGATTTAATTTACATGCAACTACGTATTCAACATACATTTACCCCTTTGCACTTCTCTCAAAATGAAAATTATCACTTTTGATTTTTTCCGGCTACAAATTGTGTAGACGTCAAATATACAATTTAGAGCGCTCCGAAAATCTTTCCTAATAACTGTTAGTCAGCAGTTCTTGAAAAATGAGTTCTCTTTGTAATACCTTGGGGAAGACACTACTCTAATACTAAAACGCTTTCCTGAATTTGTTACTGAACTACTCTCCAACTATTCTTTATGCGCATGCGCAACTGTCAAAAGTAGTTTTACTGCTCGATTTATTGCAACGCAGACCTCCCCAGTGTCGGGGCCAGGGGGTCACCAATGTACACCTAACTATCATCTAGTCATGTTTCAAAGCTTTGTAAGATTGACGTCATTGTCTTGCTGAGAAATGGAATGGCACTGACATGGTGATGATTAAAACACAGACAACTGAACTAATGTACGTTGCGCGAAATTACCTGGAGACCAATAGATAGATTGTTAGAGATGATACCATGATAGCAGGAGTCCTTTGCAAACTCACAGGAATTAATCAACAGCATGGTGTGATTGAACTGTGGTGAAGTCTGCAGTTATGTCTGCCGTTCAGGTGGTACAGGATCATTAAAATGAAATGTACGAAATAGTACATGTCCAGCTGAATTAGGCTGAGTCTGCATACAATTTTTTATGCAAAGAGTTTATTGGTAGTAATTTACTGATGTGCGTATATATTTCTTGATTTAGCCATGTTCTGGAGTACATTGGAAGGCATGGAAAAGGCAAACATATTTGTAACCGAATAAATAATAGCTTTTTTGGCAAGCTGTGGTCTTGTATTTTGTAACAAGTAACAACAGAAATGTTGGATAATGTGACATTCAGTTTATATACTAACCTCCTGATCACATCTATACTGCTATGGATTGAAACTAGTAATCTGCTATGCCATGGTATGTAAGGTTATTTCACCTGCTAATCTTTATGCCCTCCCCCTACCCCCTTCCCTTTCGTACTCATACTCATGTCAATACGTCCTATCCTTTCCTACTCCTCAATCCTTCTGTCCTGTCTTTATTCCCTACCCACCTTCCCCGGCTACCCACCTCCCGCTCCCATCCCCCACACTCCCAAGTTGCCTTCGTATCTACCAACATACATCTAGACAAATAGCAGCAATAAGATTGACAGACTTGTCGACATTGTGTTAATCATCTTCTCTGGTCGTTTGTTGAGAGTCAGGCTGACGTGAACATGAATAGTGATGCAAATTTGTGTGTGTGTGTGTGTGTGTGTGTGTGTGTGTGTGTGTGTGTGTGTGTGCGTGTGCTTGTGTGTGTTTGTTTGTTTGTTTGCTTTTTAGAAAGTAAAGTATATATATAGTAAATTTGTTTGTTTGTCTGTCTGTCTGTCTGTCTGTCTGTCTGTCTGTCAGTCAGTCTGTCTGTCTGTCTGTCTGTCTATCTGTCTGTCTCTGTCTGTCTGCCTATAGACTGTGGAGAGCCTATGGTCTGCCTGTGTGTGTATGTGTTGTGTGTGTGTGTGTGTGTGTGTGTGTGTGTGTGTGTGTGTGTGTGTTTGGGTGCTTGCGTGCGAGCTTGTTAGTAACGAGTTTCGTTTCTGACAACATTATGTAGTTTTCAATAATCATGATCAAACAGCACATCTTCAATTCTCACATTTGTATGGCCTACGTGTCGCAGTGAACGTTTTAAATAATGAATATCGAAGTAAACACCTTTTCTATCATGACAGGCATTTAATCTATTAGATGTCTTCAAGGTCCAACATAGTAAATATTCCTTGTTGACACAAATCACTTTGTATGCAACAAATACAGTATAACCTATGAATCTATAATGGTCAATCTATTCAAGTTACATCACCACAGCTTAGGTTAGAGGTAGTTGATGTCATTAAAAAAAAGTTGTCATTTAAAGTAAATTTCCCTCCGGATACAATTCTATGTATAAGGAAATTGCCTCGGTTCGTCAAACATAGATATATCCATTTTCTAATCCAAGACATCCACAGCAGTCGACGGCTTTATCCAAGACACGTGTCGAAGGGTGGGGGGGGGGGGTCACGTTTGAAGTCTTAATTCAGCTGACATAGAGGTAGGCTTAAAACTTTATACGACTGGCCCTGACCCTTTATACTGATATTCTTTTACCTTTAGCTGAACTGTCTCAACCCAGAACACTTTTTTTTAACGCGTCTTATGTTTGTGAATTCGAAGTTTTTCTAGGACTAAAAATTAGAGCGAAAGCAGTACAAACTCTATGTATCCGCCTTAAGGCATAATCTAAAATTGATGAAAGACAAATTCCCACTAGACTCTATCCTTTGCGGCAAGGCAATGATGTGGCGGGTGGGGAATTGTGTTGCATGTACCTAGGCAGGAGAACTCAGTGATATATCTTATTCAGAAACAATGAGTATTCCCAGTTAGGATGATCGAAGATAGAAAAGACCTTATTTCACCAGAATTAGGAAACTACAAGGGGTGAAAGTGATATTCTTTTATCCCGCTATAGATGCAAAGAGGAACGACTGGCGAGAGCTCGAGATTGACATATCTTCATGAAAACAATAAATCAATATATTTCACACTAGTAAACAATTTTACGCACCTCGAGGCATTTTCTCGGAATTTCAGAACTACCCTGTCCTCTCATTATTGAATTGAGTGATTTTCTGTCATGATAACTTATTTAATTATTTACATAGATTCTTTGAAACCTATCGATCAGGTCAATGCATTCGATTGAAAATTAAATAAGGAAAAGAGAAAATTGACTAGAGAATCGTTTAGGCTAAGACACCAAGCTTGGTATATATATATATATATATATATATATATATATATATATATATATATATATATATATATATATATATATATATATATATATATATATATATATATATATATATATATATATATATATATATATATATATATATAGTTTTACTGCCACTGCGGTATAGAGCACTGTCTTAGCAGATTGATACTCACCGAGTTATATATATATATATATATATATATATATATATATATATATATATATATATATATATATATATATATATATACATATATAAGTATCTAAGTATATAAGTAGTTTTTATATAGAAAGGCAGATGACAAAGATTTCTTAGAAATCTTTTCACAGTGTGTAATTTGGGATATCAGGGATCAAATGATAACTAAAATAATAAACACACACGTAAATACTTTTACTGAAAACACCAGAGACTAGTGTTTTTCTTGCTGTTGTTGTGTTGTTGTTGTTTGTTTGATGTTTTTTATTTGTTTGTTTGTTTGTTTGTTTGTTGTCGTTGTTGTTTGTTTGTTTGTTGTCGTTGTTGTTTGTTTGTTTGTTTGTTTGTTTGTTTTTGGGTTTGTTTTTTTTTTTTTGGGGGGGGGGGGTCGCAACAGCAAGCGAGGCTTGTGTTCTCTTGGTCTCAGACCACTGTAGAGAATGTTATGTACCGTCTATATATCAACCTATTACTTTCTTATAGCCTGAAGGACATTTCCTTATAGAAAATAATCCCTTTGTTAATCAACGTTGTCAAGATTTAGTTTAGGAAACATTGTATAGAAAGATGGCCAAGTATTAACCTATTGTGCGATTTTAATCAAGTTGCAAATGAATATAACTTGTACCAATGCTTTTAATTCTTCACTGCTGTAAGGCAGAAATCATTCATTTGCGCTATTTCGATTCACTTCCTGCGACCTTTTCACTTTCAATTCATATTTGCCATGCCGTTTTCTTCTCTATTTCAGGCTTAGACATTTTGTCAGATTCTGTATAATAATTTTTATTGTGTTCATTCATTTGTCGATCCATTTTCTTGTTGCACCGCCTTTATTTTGTAAAATAGTTGTATTTTGTTCGGATCACACTGGAATAAAATGATTTCAAGCAACTGGGAAAGAGCATAATCTTGTTAATGCTAATGCCTTTTATCGGTCACGTACACGTATCTTGTACATCTTCGCAAACTGGAAAAAAAAACTTCTTAAAATGGACAAATTACAGCCAGTTGTAGGTTACTGTTCACTGGCTCTGTTTGATACAACCACACAAAAACCTGTAAGAGAATTTAAACCTTTTGATAGCAAGATTGAATGAATACAGTTTCTTGCTACATATTTTGTCTCAATGAAAGGAATAGACCTTTTGTCGGTTCCAAGATGCACTGCGCGTCTCTCCATACAATGCCATGTATTGTGTACGCGCCGAGGGGTTTGCACGTGCTACTCAGAGGGATGGTTGTCACCTGACCGTACCCAGGGTCTACCCGTAAAACCCTCTCTGTCGACGTTATTGATGGTGTTTAGTCTTTGTTCTATAAAATCTCCCATAATCAAAGACGTTAAAATGTCTTTCCATCATTTCCTGATGAAAATGTTATTTCAAAAGTAATAAAGACAAAACAAATCTAACAAAATAAGCGACATGCTCTCGCGCAATGCATCTTGGAACAAGAACATTGACTATTAACGTGTCACTATACGGGCATTAAACGACTGGTGCCTGTGTGTCTGCGTCTAGTTACTGTATGTTTACCAAGAACTGCATGCGATCTTGCTACCTTAACGTGTACAATATACAGTTTCTTATTAGTTTCTGCGTGGTTGTATCAAATAGACCCAGTGAACAGTAATATGCAAGGCGCTGTAATTATGAATTAGAATAAGGCACTGTTTGAAAGGATTGTGTTTGACCTGGGACGTATATTAACTTCAACTAGAGAATTTCGTTCTACTTAAGCCTGTGCACTGCTAACGAAATCCAATAATTTGCAAAAATCAAGTTACTTCGCCATTTTAGAAAGAACCTTCGGAAATGATAATAAAAGGCGTAAATTTGCGGATATGGTTATATTATATGAGTCGAGTTGCGTAAGTTGCCTGGTAGCGTGGAAGTTGATAAACTCGCTCTGCAGTGCTTCCGACAAAGCCGAGTATATCTATAACAGAAATATCAACAAATGGTGTATTTCATATGCACAACGTGTCTCTTTAATTTAGATCTGATAATAGATCTTTTCATGTACCCGACCAACTCTAATTCAATAACCCCAATAAAATGTGTTGCTTGCCATAAAGAGTACTGACAGAAAACATTACTAATGAAATCGAACGCTTTTGTCGGTTTTCCTGGAGGGGCTGAGAGCGGCTATTATTTATAAAAATGATAGTTATTATTCAGTGCACGAAAACATATGTTATTGACAGATACAAAAATGTTACTGCAAACTTAAATGGCTCCTGTCCAAACTGTATATCACATTGTGTGTATGTGAAGTTTAATTGACCTCAAATTTTGAATGGCGACCTGAATAGTATCACTAAAATGAAATTATCATAAATGTATTGATGTAAAGTCAATGCAACGCAATGACAATGAACGAAGAAATGAAAAGCAACATTCTTGCACAACAATGCACACGTCGTTCTATTCACATCAAATGTTATAGATGAAAGCAAAACAATTATGTCGATATTGAAATTTATTGAAAACGTCATTAAAAAATACATTTATGAGATACATTTATCGACATCGATTACCCACTTACTCGGTAGCGTGTTAAACATGTTTTTATGTTTCTATGAAAATGGGAAATAATAGCAGAAATAAAATTTGTAAAAAATCAATTAATTACTATATTGTCGTAAAATCTATTTTGCTAGCATTCACATTGCAAAATTAAATGATGTGTTGTTTATGCAAAATTGAATTTAGACTGTTTTAGGTTCTGTCTGTTGCCCCCATAATATATCAACATCGTCAAGTCGGATTGATCATGAATGTACGTAAGAGCATGGAAGTAGGGGTTATAGTTCCATGGTAAGAGTGACTAATAAGTCCATGGATTGATCTCGCATACATACTAACTGTCACATTGGTTCATTCAAAGGAATATATCATGATTCTTTGAGGTTATTGAATCTAGTACTTTAAAATTGTCGACCTTCAAAGATTGTCTGTCAGTTGGTGAACATTATAACAAATTAGGTGTAAATTGTTGGCATAAATGGTGCCGTTTTTACTCCGTGGCGGTTCGTATTACTGAGAGAACCCATTGTATTGCCGACTTGCTAACCTCTATTCTATTAGGTCCCCAATTATACAGGTGGGTTGATTGAGGCACAGTCATGGTTCAAATCTCGCCCAATGACTTTAGCCACTCAGAAACAAACGGCAACAATGCGGGGTTCGAACCTGAAACCTGCAGATAGTCTAGTCCAAGCCGGCCACTCTAACAATTTACCCATTATGACTCCACATCTATCCATCTATCGAGCTATCTATCTGAAAGAATGCCCAATAATGACTGCTGTGAATGCCATTTAAACAGACAATTTCGATGACAGGCAATTCCCACCAGCAATAACATTCAATCAGACATCTTTGTCTGTCCTTTCAACGCCGTCAAAATTGTATTTGACAAAATCAAGGAATCATCATGTACAGTAATCTAGTTATACTCTGTCACATTCCAGTGACACTTCTCCTTATTTCCCATGGGTGGCATGATCCTAGAAGCGAGGTGAGCTAATCTTACACAACTTTTTGACACTCCAAAACAAAATATTCATAGCTGAATATGCTTTCTTACTGAAGTATAAATTCCAAAGAAAGAATAAACCCCAGCTCATGACAGCTGCAGTGAGTATATTTTCTCATCAATTTCTTGGCCATTTGTTATATCCTGAGACTTTCTGATTATTGCATGTATCTACATTTATAATCAAGTATGTATAGAGCTATTGGTAGAACAAACAATTGCTGTCGATGTGTTCATTAAACCATTTAGGCTTGTAATTGAAATTCGAAATAAAAACAGTTGAAATGATCCATAGATCCATGGAAGTATATATAGTTATACTTCCATGATAGATCCAATTATGCTCAGGACTAGCGATTTAACATAATGGCTACCGTTTCCACCGGAAGCTCGACAAAGGACACACAGACGGAAGTGAACTGCGCCCTCTTTGAAGAAAAGATTTCTAGATTTTCAAGTAAAATGTAAGAGACTAGGGTAACTTATGTCAGGAATTTGTTAGTGCTATGATGACAAAAAATATATTGGCATTTATTTCATTACAATAACAACTATAACCTGAAAGGTATTTCCGTGTTCTGAATATTATCGATATCAATTATGAACAACAAAACAAAATTAACGGCGTTAATTATATTGACTACTAATTATCAGATACAATGTATTTTATAAGTACCAGTACAATTTTTTGTGAATATATCTCTGGTTAATCGATATCATTTATGTCATTCAGGTACGCACATAGACACAACTCATTTTCTACGTCACAGTTCCAAAATTCATCCTAGTATTATTTCCATTAGAGTAGCTTGTCTATCAAATTATATTCATGGCTAACTAAATCAGAATTGCAAAACAGACCAACGTAATGAAATTATATATATGAATATTGGCAAACTGAAATCCGGTATAGGAGCTGAATTCAATAATGTCCTTCGCCAATGACTTTATGTTGGTTTGTTGTCTAGTAATTTTCAGTTAGAAGATGTCTTTATACGAATCTTGTTTAACTTATGATCTATACAGTGTTTGTATATAGTGTTAAGTTTGTTTTGTTGATAACTTATTGAGGCGTTTCATGCAAAGCTTTCATTGATTTTAATATTCATTCCCAGCAAATAAAATACAATGTAATGTAAATAAGTACAGGTTCAAGGGATTAGACCGTGACCCAGTTCTTAAAGTTACACTAGTTGCAACTGGAACGCTCAATAACAATGTTTTGATAAATAACTTACTCGTAATATCAACGAACACAGTAAACAGTATCACATCACCTGTGTGTATACATATTTTTGTAGCTGTATACACGATAAATCTAATCAAATTCATTTTTTGGTCCGCACCCTAAAATTAGCGCCCTCAACGACGATCTCGATTTCAAACTCTTTCTGTACTGCTAATGGCTAATACTGGTCACTGATTAGCATGTACAGTGACTAATTGGTATTTTAACAATGTTTGGTAAATATATTGTGAATAATTAAAGTACTCTGGTCACAACCAGTGTTATTTAAACCTAGATTTCGATCGAGATATAAACTTGCCTATAAACTACCTAAAGATAATATTGACCACTAATTATTAGATACAATGTATTCTTATAAGTAACTGACCATTTTTGTGTGTGAATATATCTCTGGTTTATATTTAATGGGGAAAATATCCCAGTTGCAGCAAGTGCAGGTTAAATGCTATTAAGTTGTAGACAGGTTGCATCAATTTAATCAAGAAATGACGTCATTGTTCGTCTTTACGCAGTCTAAATATCCTAAAGTGACAATTGTTGCAGCCAGTGTTCATTCTATGGGTCGCCACTACTGAACCGCTACACATAAAACATTCTTGTTGGGTTGAACTTACAAATAGGGCATGTGTCTAATTGACTGTGACGTCATAATTCAGTCGAAACATGTCGAAGAAATGTTAATTTACCCTTAATGTCACAGTACACCCTTGGCACTTTCGCAAGTTGTTTTTGGTTATGATGAAATACTGTGTTGTTGTTGTTTTTGGAGCGTGTCTACTCAACCAGCCGTCTGTCAATAATTGTCTCTAGAACAGCTTTTTTCAAAGTTGTTCTTATTTCTGAGTCATTTGTATCGTAGGACTCGCTGGAGCTCGCCTGTGATCGTCTCGTGTTCGTATGGTCCACATCCACTTTGTTGACAAACAAATTATCGTCTCCATACTTGATTCATGACTGTTTACACACGGACACAAGTCTGTGTACACAGTAACATCAGGTGTAATCGGTTAGATTGAACTTTCTCCATTACATGATTGAACTACTTACGAGCAAATGTTGATAAAATTACATTAGGCAAGCCCCATTAGCGATTCAATTATAAAACAATTTGCGTGTGCAGAGACAATGATTGGTTGCACCTAGAAACAACCACTTGTCATGATTGAATAAAATTCGAATTTACACACACTGTAAACTTGTCGTTGGTTCATTATATAATGAACTAACACTCCAAACTACACACCGACATTTCTGTTATAGGTGACGAGTTTAATTATTTTTTTCTTTCAAATCAAAACGGTGTCTCAAGAAACTCCAAGTGGTAGTAATAAAACAATTAACTTCCACACCTTAAATAAATTGAAATTGTCTGTGTGTAAAAATTGACACGGTAAGCATAGAATTATATTTAGCGAGGGTGACACCACTTTTATCACTATTTTGACGAACTGGATGACCTTTAGTTACTTTATTGATGCTCGACGACTGATTACTCTACAAGACGTGGACACTTTCATATTAATGATGGATCAGTTTTGTAGCTAGCGAAATGTCTTAAGTACAGCTGCAGTCCCTAGAGTGTAAGAATATAAATTCAAATTTCATTAGGGTTATGAAAATGAAAATAAAATATGATAACTGTCCAGTTTAGCAAGCAGAATCTTTTCACTATATTTCTGTTTGTAGCGTCTACCAAAGTATAAGCCCCCCCCCCCCCGGGGGGCCCCCCAGTATACCTATCGAACAAGGATAAGAAATAGCAAACATGTGTGAAATGACGTGTTTACTGTAATTTAGTCGTTTTTGACGTATGCCTGTATCCACCCATTTTTGCTTCATTTGCAAATCGAAATACCTATAACGATAACTGTAATGTTTCAGTTCTCAACATTGTATTCTGGTTAAGAGCCATTAAGTGAGTTGAAACGCATGGTGTTTGCGACCTTTGAGATGGGATGTTCCACGTGGCGTAACTCCATTAATTACAGCAGTGTCTTCATTTCAATTGATTCCACTGTCCAATTACCACACAAAAGGAAATTACTCTAACTATACAAGTAATGGCGTAACAACATTTCACTCTGTACTGATACAAACTAGTTAATGATCTCCTCCATCGAGTTCTTTGAACAAATATCAAGGTTTTGGAATGGTTGGGTGCATCACTAATACCCAGCCTCTGTCTTGTTGCCAAAATACCAAATCTTACTATTTGTACTTGACCTTGGACCAGCGTTTTGATTTAGATGATTTGCAGCAGACCCAGAATTAAATTGGTAATATTTTGTATTGCTCAGTATAGGAAGCCTGTTGTGCAAGTTAAAAGTTGCAGTAAGGGTCAGATCTGGGTTAGGGTTAAAGTTCGGCATCGGTATAAATGTATTTTGTTGACGGGAATATAATTTCAAATAGGCCACAAGGACTGGTAAATAGATTTAACAATGAGTTGTATGTCACTAAATCGTAGCCAGCTAGATTGAAACGATTCAGTGAGAAAGGTCGTAAAAGGTGTACCTTTAGGCGTTCTTAAATGACTCTTGTTGCGATAATGGGTTTTTATAGAACTATGAACAATGCAAGTATCATGCGTTTGACGCCAATGATCTACTGCTCATACAATCTTTGTGTCTGGGTCATATTAACAAATTGGGTAATTTTCTTAATGATTGTACACATCAAAGTACATCAAAACATGTTTAAGCTATGTAGGACAGAGGCAAATGATTTGCACTTTAAGATATCGTACCGTTTGGCACTTGTTCAATTTAGTTTCTTTTTTTGCTGTATATTGGTTAACTTCTGTTGCTGTTCCAGCGTGCTTAATGGCTCCTGGAACTACTTATTGATTAGGCTTAATAAAAAAAATTGTGTGGTTCCGATTACACTCAATTTTAGAATAGGTGGGGTAGGTAGATTTTTTATTTTATTTTATTATATTTTTTTCATTGTGTCTACATGTAGTTCAGGTTTTCCATTGTTTTCCAAATGATATCTGTGTTGTTTATTTCTTTCTATCAGATGTACAGCCTCAATATGATCCCACTGATCATTTTTTTACATACTTGTTTCATATCACAACCACTTTATTCAGTTATTGTTGTTAACATATTTAATCATAACTAGCAACAGGGAGATCTGCAGCATTGCATCTAGGCAAATCAATTAGATGACTCCTGGACAGTATTCTTTGGTACATTTGGCATCAGGATCATATAGAAACTGCACATGCGTAAACCTGTCAATACTATGTCCCAATTGTTCATGAACGTGATCCAGGGTGGGTTTTACAGGTAAGTACTTTATTTTCAAATGAGAAGCGGTATCTCTAGTAACAATGATATGATAATGTTCTCAAATTGTTAGGTACAGCATTCGGAATTGTAAATTAAACAATTAAATGTAGCCATGGCAAATTGACGCCATAGAATCAATATGGAATCACATATTTATATGCCAACTTATGGATGCATTATTATTTTATGGAACGTAACTTATTAAGGACAGCATCTTTCCAATTATGTTTGTAATTTGCAAAGAGGCCTAGAGTGATGACAACAGTCCCCAAGGTATGAGAAGGCAAATACAAATACGATAAGTCAATACCTGGGAATATTTACAGACATGAAATTTTAACCTGACTATTTTCTAGATGTCGACTGAAAAGGTACAAATGATAACATTAATCGATAGTTGGCTTGAAGTAGTGGTTTAAAACAATCAAGATGTAAAAAAAATGATTAACAGTCAAACTTGAAAACATATCACAACGCTAATTTATATTATTTTATATGGGTATGTTAAACCATGCACGAGCCAAGTTGTACAAAAAATATGGAATATATACCCTGTTCTACGTCACGACAACGCGTGTGTACGTCACTGGTTATGCTCTGTTCGAAATATGAGTCTAAACGTTCATAATTGCCATTACTTTCCCCCGATTTTTCTTTGATAGTACTGGCGCTGGTAGAATTATAGTATTCTCCAAAGTCTTTCTTCATTCAGCTGGAAGATACTCCGACGTTGACCTAAGAGTTGTCACTACTCGTCTAGCGACTCATAGTGACAAAGGCCCCTTAGGTCACTCGCATTTTCCTTGACTGAACGTAGAAAAATATTGGGAATAACATCTAATACGCCGTATTCCGGTTATCGAAGAAGCCCCGAAAAGATAAAAGATATGATTGTTTGGCCACTAGGGGCGCTGTTTTAGAACCGGAAGTGAGGGCCAGAATTGTAGCGCATTGTTGCAAAGCATAGAGTCTATAGGCATCGTAACCACTGACTAAAGATTTTCTGTCATTCCCCGTAACTTTACGCTATAATATTGCATTATCGCCCATCAAATAACGAAATAGCAAATTAACCTCTTGTTCTCCTAATATTTCGCGTAAGTTTGGCTCTGCAATTCGACGGTGAGGAAAACCCAAAAGTAGCAACATTTTGAAACGGGTAGTACACTGACATCTCACTCACGTTTTCAGTGTGACCTCGTCCATTTGCGTTACCGTTGGAGAAATCGAAATTGTAGCGATTGCTTCCAGTCAAACATCGGAACGGAAAAAGGTACAAAAACAGAGGAAAGAACCCTCAAAATCACAATATACGCTACAGTTATTGCAGCTTGTATAAAACCAATCTGATTAAAATCCGATGTAGATGTCGGCTAATCGTTCATTGCTATTTTACTTTCGTTATTGTGCCTGAATTGACCTTCGTGGTACATGTTTGATCGCCTCCTCTACCGATCAGGACAAAAACGTAAACATGTACCACGAAGGTCAATTCAGGCAAAATAACGAAGGTAAAATAGCAATGAACGATCAGCCGACATCTACATCGGATTTTAATCAGATCGGTATAAGACATGGTATGATGAGTGAACCACGTAAACGTTACATGGAAGGCCGATTCATTGAAGGGGTGGGCGGTGTGGTACATCAATCACAATAACAATATTTATGATTCGTTGCCGACTTCAATGGTTTTTTTTATACACTGATGGTCCTGAATGAAGAATAGCAAGCTAACCAAAGTGTGATAGTAAAGATGAGTATATCAATACAAATATGTTTATGCCAACTTATAACCAGTACATGAAATGTTTTTTTCCGGACAAAGTTTTATGATTTCACCCGTGGTGCTACACCACTGTTCTAATAAACAAGAAAGGCCTAAGTATGCGTCGACATCAGTTACAATATAAACATGTGGCTTGGTAATTGTCGACCGAACTCTCAATATTGCAATGACTGTAGCTGGAAGCTGTTCAATCTGATTAAAATCCGATGTAGATGTCGGCTAATCGTTCATTGCTATTTTACCTTCGTTATTTTGCCTGATATTATTTTTCTTGATACATGTTTACATTTTTTAGCCTGATCGTAGAGGAGGCGATCAGGCAAGCTAAAAAATGTAAACATGTACCAAGAAGGTCAATTCAGGCAAAATAACGAAGGTAAAATAGCAACGAACGATCAGCCAACATCTACATCGGATATTAATCAGATTGGAAGCTGTTGTCAGATTTGTAATTTTCTAATCGTTCTTTTGTCAAGCAACAGACACCAGTAAGGTAAAGAAATATGTTTATCATGTCTACATCGGGTATATATCGAAGGTCCTCCGTCCAACTTTCAATGTTTCCGCTGTCGATTAGTTCTATCTTTTGATGCTTGACATCCACTATTCGTCTCCTCTTCCGTTCTCTCAGAAAATTATCATTTTCTAGTGTTTCAAGACCAAGGTTGACAGCATTTCTGGCGATATCTAGTAGATTTAGAAGTAGTAATTTTCCACTCTTTTATGAATGCACGGAGTTCTTTTACGCCCATTTTGTTGACAGCTTCATACATCGCCATACTATTAGATGCCATGACGAAAATTCTGGCCCTCACTTTGTCAGATATGGTGCGCCCTCTCGCGATACTTTCCTGCGAAACAACCGGAAGTTCGATAACCGGAATACGCCGTATTGTATATGACTCTCCGCTATATTTTACATCACATTCGTTTCTGGATAAACATTATATCAGTGACACACTCAGTAACAATGAACTGTTAACATATTTACTACTCTTTCAGGGATTTTCCCATCTTGACTACAACATTTGCACCCCTATTAACAAAACCTTGCCTTTCTACACAATGATTGTAAAACTATATATATTGTGCTATGACGGATTCTCGAAATTCTAGAAACGTTTTAAGCACAGTCAAGTTGTTTTTATATTTTCGTTTATTGGGATTTCTGTAGGGCCATACCCTGTCCTTTATTCAACTGCACACAGAATACGTACTTGGGCGTTGGTGAGATTACAATGTATTCTATTTAACACCACATACATGGGTGCCGCGTACAATTAAAGTGGACGGTACTATAACTTCTCGGAACTTTTACAAAGTTTCTCTTCTTTCTCCGGTAAAATGTCACATGTGATTGCGAGACTGCGATTTGTACTTGTGACATGTGTCTACAAAGGTGGGCGAATTCAGCTTAAGGGTACCGGGTATATTAAAATTGGGCTAACTGGTTTGAACATATCCCCTCTATATTGTGGGGGATATGCTGAAATCATCATGGCAGTATCATCGGTGATACTTCCATGCTCAAATCATAGACCCTACATAGACCCTACACAAGTAGGGTCTATGGCTATGCTGATCGAATCATGGATGTATTAGGTATGCTCTGAACTTCAATGGTACATACATACGAAAGAATAAACCCACATGCTAATGTATTTGTTTTTCAACTATGTTATGACAGTGTTCGTTAAAATACAAAGGGGAAGAATGACTGCTTTGAGCTAGTGTCGTTCACACCTGGAACGTATAGAAACGCATGCGTACATCACCGGAGTGTGAAGTATTTGTGCTTCACAAAAACAAGCTGTTGACAGCACTCGTTGAGTGGGTAACTTAAGTAAAACATTTGACCGAAGAACATTTGAAATCAAATAATCTACGGTGTTCATGTATCTCATAATTTTCTGATATATTCCGCCGGTCTTTATTAACAACAGACTGGTTGTTATGGTAACCGCGTGATATAGCTCATGAATAAAATCGTAACTACTTTACCCGGAAGGTTTAGATATGTTAATATTCAGTACACACAGAATATGTGAATGTTACGGTGTTTAATTTCATCGATCTATGGTTTACTAGTATTTGTCTAGTTAAGTGAACCAAAGTGACGTACGGTTGTTGTTCCTGTAGGACCGACTAAACCTATCGGTAAATTATGTCGCAGTGTGAGTCAAATCATATGTCCGGAGGATATGCAATCATCCGCATACAATAAATTAAGATCGTGAAACACACACCATACACTATCGGAGGATGGCGTCGAAGTTTATACCAGTATACGCTGTTTTCATTGTTTTAGCTTTCAATATACGGAATACGAAAACTGACGAGTTTCGTCTTCTGGTGCTGATGCCGTCGCCAAACGTCCTACCTTTTAGTATATCTCGCATCGGGGCAGCGGTGCCCATCGCAGTTGATAAAGTGAACGCTGACAACTACCTGCTGCCGGGGCATAACCTAACGTACGATCTGGTAGACACGTTTTGTCAAGGAACGTACGGTTTAGGGAGGACCGTACAAATGATGGGTATGCACAACTACAGTGCGTTCATCGGACCTTTGTGCTCGGATGTCTGCAGACATACAGCAAGACTGGCCGTTTTCCATAATTTACCGACTTTCAGCGCACTTTGTTCTGACAACGAAATGCTTGATAAAACAGTGTTTACCACTCTGCTTCGTACCTTCGCACCACAAGTTAAGTTCGGTCGGCTTTTCGCATCAGTTTGTGATCATTTCCAATGGGGCCGTGTAAGCATGATCACGGATGAATACTTGGTTTGGAATATTCCGATGCAAGGTATAAAGGCAGCACTGCAAAATGCTAACATTACTGTAGCGTCTTACTTTGAAGGGTCCCTTGCAGCCCAAGATATGGGTGTACTGCTCAGAGAAGCTGCTGCAATTTCAAGAAGTAAGTGCATTACTTCTATACTATGTATGTATGTATTTCTATATGTATGTATGTATGTATGTATGTATGTATGTATGTATGTATGTATGTATGTATTTCTATATGTATGTATGTATGTATGTATGTATGTATGTATGTATGTATGTATGTATGCATGCATGTATGTATGTATGTATGTATGTATGTATGTATGTATGTATGTATGTATGTATGTATGTATGTACAATGTATGTATGTATGTATGTATGTATGTATGTATGTCTGCCTGCCTGTCTGCCTGCCCGCCCGCGTGCGTGCGTGCGTGTTTGTTTGTTTGTTTGTTTGTTTGTTTGTTTGTCTGCCTGTTTGTGTGTGTGTGTTTATTTGTTTGTTTCTTTGTGAGTGTGTTTCCTTTTTCTCAGTACCATTTTTATTCTATCTATGTCCGTAACTCGGACTGTTATCTTGTTAATATGACTCCCTCTATTGATGTGCTTATACGTGCCATAGCCAGTCTCTCTCTCTCTCTCTCTCTCTCTCTCTCTCTCTCTCTCTCTCTCTCTCTCTCTCTCTCTCTCTCTCTCTCTCTCTCTCTCTCTCTCTCTCTCTCTCTCTCTCTCTCTCTCTCTCTCTCTCTCTCTCTCTCTCTCTCTCTCTCTCTCTCTCTCTCTCTCTCTCTTTTCATCCCAATCCCACTCTCAAGGCGCACCATTCGCGTGTTACACTTTATCTACACCCGCCACCTTCCTATCCACTTATTTTTTTAAATGGGGGACACTACAAATACATTGTTTGTTTGATTGATCGATTGAGTCACCAATGAAGAGAGTGCTATCCACACACAATAGTATCACTATTAGTTACTTAGGTTTGTACTGTTTTAGAGTCACGAACACGGTATGCTGTTGGAAGTCTGCATGCCAATAATGTACTTTTTAAATTAATAAGTGTCGAACGATACAATGAAATATGTACTGCAAAAACCACAAACACTCTCAGCATAACAAGTTTAAAACAAACAAACAAACCGGTAAACAGCTCAGCTTGAGTCCACATTTACACGCAAATGTTTATATTAATGTTTAATGCCCGCAAAAACCACTATTTCAAATAAAACTCCTTATCGGATTAAAGTTTATGAACACTGTTTACGCTGCTAGTACCCTTTTCGCTATAAATTTGTTACGATATGTACCCTAGAGTGTCCAAAGCATCGATCGTTTATTTTGATGTAAGAGTTGTATAATCCCAACCGTTGTGGGTTGTCCCAAATGTTTAGTCGTTACTCATTTGAGGACAACCCACATGCACGTGCCGCCATGATTCATGAAGGTTTGAGGATCACAGGGTCAATAAATACAAGTAATAGATAAAATGAAAGTGGCAGTAATGCGAAAAAGAGAGTAATAATAAAAAAAAGTGGTGATAATGAGTTAATCATAGATGTATATCATTTTTTATCTTTTTAATATTTGTTTTTATTATTATTACTTATACAACATCATGAAAAATATGACAATTGCTTTGGATTGGGACAACAACAAAATGATAAATAACCCAGTAATACCTATATTATACACCGGTGATGGTAGAATGATTTTGTATATGGAGCAACCTAACCACGTAAAGTAGCATTGTTTACAAATCGGTGACCTGCCTTTGGGCATGTCAGTTTTGTATTCACCTGTATAAGACCAGAGCTATTTTTAGACTCTAAGCTTCAGGTGTTGTCAGACCTTTTTTATCATGGGGAACATTATAGAGTTTTCGTTTATTGCCATTGTGTTTGTTTCCATGATTTATTGAAAATAAAAACTATACCAGCAGGTCATGTGAATGATCAAATTATTACACAAAACTTTCTTTCAAATTTCATGAGCAGGAAGTACTTATAGTTATATTTACCAGGGTTTCAATTTACTTAATTCCAATCTGGCATATGGCATTTGATGATTGTGAATTTGGCTGTCGAATAGATTCTTAAAGCGAACAGGTGACTGTGTCTGTTTGTTTTTTTCTTTACTGGGCGTATAATCTACATCATCAATAAATGCAAAGAAGATTTTGAAACGCGAGTATTGTGTGCATATGATAGTGCGGAAGAAAATATAATTATATCATTAACAATTGACAGTGATTTTAAAGAATACAGTGCCGCAAACCTGCAGGTATGCATCCTGTAAGAAGCGTTGCATACTCTTGGAACGTTCAAAATCGATTGCATATAAAAGTAAGTCGTAATGTACTAAAAAAAGCCAGTAATTGTCTTCAGAACGACACTTTGGTGATTTTCTAGCTGTTACAGTTTTTTTCTAATTATCCAATTTGACTGCGTTTCCTTGTAAGATTCGTTATCTTTTAATTTCTCTGAGGTCGAGATTCTGTAGAGGCAATAACACCATTTCCATGGAAACGAAAAAAACAATATCATAGCTCATTTCCTGGAGTAGATCCCATGGGAACTTGATGCATGCGTGACATGGATACCCCGAATCCCTCCTGAAGTCACCAAACACACAAAACATATCTATACTTTACAGTCTGTACAATGCATGATGTATTGCATCAACATTGGCTCATAAATAAACAACATGAAAATGATATCCACACATATATATAAATCATATAATCATATTTTCTAGTATAGCAGCCCTGGGACATACAACTGTTACACATATATTTATATACGTTCCGTCTGCACAGGTTTAGCTTTAACCAATGTTATACAGATTCCTTTTAGCAGTATGTGATTTAGAAATTATAAAACTTTTAACCTTCAGTCTGTTGTTATTTAGTTCAAGAAAATCCATTCTCAGTTAAAATCAAGAAAATATGAAGGTCACTCTTACAGAAATTTATTAAATTGAGGTCAAAATGTTATCAAAATTAAGTCATTTTAAAATCCAATATGGCCGCCATTTTAGAATCCAATATGGCCGCCATTTTAGAATCCAATATGGCCTCCGAATACTGTATCAACTCTGCATGAAAATAACCAATTGGTGAGACGACGAAAGTCCATTTTTTATTTACTTTTTCAAAAGGACAAAGAACATGCTTTCATAAGGCAAAGTTTAGGTGAATTTAAATAACTTTGATTTTCAGGGAAGTATGTCCCCCGAGACATTCTACCATAATGATAAAATTAAGCGATTAGACCTCTCCCTTTATTAAAGAATGATGGTGGTAGATTCAGGGATAGATGGTGGATTCAGGGGTAGTATGAGTTGAAGTCGGCATATGAATATTCATTTATTTGGTGAGCATGGCATTCTCATGAACTAACGTCAGAAATTGCATTCATGTCGGACGCTATACCATTTGTAAAATAAATGAGATTATGATAGATCGAAAGTTCGTGACGGCTTGAAAAAAAGAAATGGTAAATTTTTCGTTGATAACCTTACACGTGTGATTAACTGAATTGAAACAAACAAAACAAACAAACAAACAAACAAACAAACAAACAAACAAACAAACAGCCTACCAAATAATCATACAAACATACGAAATTTCAAGAAAAAACCATAACTTGATAAAAGTTTAGCCCATTCGTAAACACAAGTTTTCTGATGACTTTTTTCGTGTCTGATGTTATATTTCGTGCTTAATATAATGTAAATAATGAAATTCTATATGCTTCATAGCTACCGGATATGTAAGGGTATTTATCGTTAAGTGCCCATAAATATAAATATAAATTAAGTGTTTTCAGTAACAAAATTAATCAATTTTAACTATGCAATTATTATCTTTTGTAATTACACACTATGTATGGTTTTCATTTCGCACAATTTCATTTGATAAACTTATATTTCATTACATTTCCTTGCTAAATTAACCCAAATAAAAAATGGAACTTAATGAACACATTAAAGTGATATTAAAAAGCACAATATGAGTCTTTGTAAGGAGATTAATAACATGGTGGGTATTAATCACAGAAAGGTCGACAAATTGATACGCGCAATGTTTATTATTACTTCAACTGCGAGGTCATCTTTTCCTCGCATATTTACGCAAATATCAAACTATGATACATGATACATTACTTCCTGGCTGTACGTGAATATATCAAATTGTTATCTGTGTTTTATTTGTTAGTATAGGAAAATTTAAATGTCGCCAATGCCAATATTGGATGAAATCGGAAATAAGAAATATTTATCAAGTTTGGACGGAAAAAGTTATAAGGTAATATAATATATGATATAAATATATACTAACAGAAAGGCGTCTCACTGGGGAGAACAGTGCTCAATGCAATATTAGTAGCAGAGTTTTATAGACTTTAAACGAAAAAGGTAAAAAAACTACTCACATGGTTTAAAAAACTACTCACATGGTAAAAAACTCCTCACATATTAAAACAAACTACTCCCATGAAATAAAAACTACTCCCATGGAAAAAAATTACTCACATGGTAAAAAAAACTACTCACATGTTTTTTTTTTAAAAAAGCTACTCCTGTGTCCTCATTAAGCCTCCGTAGTTCCCCATCATATGAGCAGTAAAAATACACATGTATATGTTGGAAATTTTTATTTTAATATTAAGGGTAATGTATGTATTAAGTATGTGAGCTGTACGGTTGCTTTATATCTGCATAAATGTATTTCTGGGCATCCTGTAGACTATAAACTTGTACAATGTTGTATAATTTTACATTTTAATCATAATATATTATAAATTCTGGCTTCCTTATTTGCATATCATTTGCATATTATGTATGTTACTTCCGGTTTATTTGATTGTCTGTATTGTTTGCTGTTGCTTATCGCTATTTTTTCAAGAATTACGCCAACCATGAATTACTTTTAATACCCTGGTTGTTTATGTTTTAAATCACTAGTTAGTCCGCACCTTTATTAGTTTTTATGCTTCCCCATTTTGTGGTCCCCACATACGAGTAGGGATATTGTATTATTGGAAAACGTGCAACGTCGGTTCACCAGGATGATTCCGCAGCTTGATGGCTTGAATTATGAGGATAGGCTACGCATATTGAAAATGACAATTTTAGAAACTAGATGAATTACAGCTGATTTGCTGGAAGTGTATAAACATTTCCATGGACATATTCTCCTTGATCCAGCTGTATTTTTCAAAGTATCTACCTCGACAAAATGGGGACACAAATTGAAATGATTTATGGGCAGATCCAGATTGGATATACGTAAATATTTTTTCAACCAACATGTTGTATACACTTTATTGCTACTACTACATCAATTAATCATTATAATTCATCAATTTAATACAGATTGGATATACGTTTTACGTAAATATTTTTCAATCAACGTGTTGTAGACATTTGGAACAGTTTACTAGAAAGGGTTATTGCGACTACATCAATTAATCATTTTAAGGTATGTATTGATAACCAACTCAGAACAGCAATAACTGACTTCCACCAAGAACGTTATCTTTGCAAAATATACTGGCATTTGGCTGCTAATGCCATGTCCATGGAAGTTGACTATAATCATGGATTCACTGGTTTTCAATGCCTAAGCAATGGTTAAGAATACGGTTTTGGGGACAAATTTTATTTTTAGCCCCCAAGACTAATTTTGAAGATAAAAGTTGCCAACATGTATTTTTTTATATGTGGTCCTATAATGAACATAAGCATATGTGTTTTTATAAAATTAACATGCATTCCACACGAAAACCCATATGCCCCTACACTACAATAGTGATATAATTATGTGTTCATTTATTTTAAACCCTCATGTACTCTTGGTCGTGGAAAAAGGAAAGGATATAATATGCCCCATTGTTTAAACAGTCGAAGGATTGGCCGCAACTTGTCACGGATTCACGATCTCGCCTAGACATCAAAAGATATTTCAAAGGTATCAAATGGTGCCAGATAAAATATAAAAATATTATATTTGGGTGAAAGTTTGATCAAAGTTGTCAATGTTGTAAATAAAACAAGTGAATAGAAGGAAGAATATTAGAGAACACAAACATAAATTTGTAAGAAATGAAAATTAATGCTAACTACTTGTAAGAACAAACAAACTGGGGTTATCGATTTGATGGAAGTGCTCTATTACACAGATTCAAATATTTGTTCTTTTGAAATAAAAACCACTTTTCATTTCCAGCTAATTAGAAAGTGTAAATACAGAATAAAGTTTAATCCAAACAGAGTTGTAGAGTGTGTTATTACACGGAAGTCTTACTAGCAAATTGAGTTGAGCTGATACTTAAGGGACAATATAAGTCATTCACCCACTGGTCTGAGTCAGTATATACTCTCGTATTTATATCCTATTGTATTGCTTTATGTATTGCTTTATGTATTGCTTTATGTATGTATGTATGTATGTATGTATGTATGTATGTATGTATGTATGTATGTATGTATGTATGTACGTACGTCGGAACGTCCGTCCACCCGTCTGTCTGTCTGTCTGTCTGTCTGTCTGTCTGTCTGTCTGTCTGTCTGTCTGTCTGTCTGTCTGTCTGTCTGTCTGTCTGTCTGTCTGTCTGTCTGTCTGTCCGTCCGTCCGTTCGCTCGCATGCATGCATCTACGTCCGTACGTACGTATGTATGGACGTACATAGAGACCGACGGATGGATGAATGCATGTGTAAAGACGAGGAGATGTTGCGTGCATGTATGCTGGTGATGATTTACAGGCGTTCGCGTGTTTTCAATTCATGTACCTGTCTCTGGCTAGTATCCAGTCGTTTCCTCTCCCGTTATTCATTAAAATAACATTTTTTGTCTAATTTCCTACAGTTATTGTTCTTGCTGGCTTTGGCCAGCACATTCGACAAATGATGATTATTGCACACCAGCAGGGTCTTATCAACGGAGAGTATGCATTTTTCTGTATTTACCACTACCAGGATGTCATTGCATTTGGTAATTTTGATTGGGATCAAAGTAGTAACCAAACAGAAAATGAAATTGCTAAAGCAGCATACGAGGTAAGAAATCATATGTTGCATTAACGTTTTCCTCGTTCTAATTTTTAATCCTCTTTCTCCCAACTAGTAATTACTTGTTTTGAAAATAATACCCCTTGAAAGAAAGAGGATTAATTGTCTGCTTTCGTTAAAATAGCCATATGGATGAGGATTGGGTATCTGTTTTTAGATTTTTACATTTAATTTATAAAATATTTTCATGGTGTCTTGAAAACTCTATGTGAAACAACATATACTAAGTCTGTATTTGTAACTCAACACATTGCAAACAGCTAACAATGATTAAAGCGTGTGCTATTGTACATATAAAATATTTTACACGTGTATCAGTCTTTTGCAATTTACTGAATTACAACTTGACATATGTTGTTTGACATTGATTTTTCAAGTAGGACATCATGATAACATTCGTTTACAATTTTAAAATCGAAAATAAATACCAATTCTCAACCAAGTGGCCACTTTAAATGTGTTTGTTCAAGGAGTTGAAAGTAGAAGAAGGTGTACGTTTCAACCAGATGTTCTCATGTCTTTAGTAGTCTTGTGGTGTTGTTATCTAATCAGCCGCTCACGTCCTTATAAGTGACTTTGTTATTTATATTGTGGCTAGGAAATGCAAACCAGATTGCGTGACTGACATTTTGATGAACAAAAGAAAATATAATAACCGGAAACTCTAAACCTTAAAGTTAACAATCAGAAGTGGATATCGGTTTGTTATATTGATTTGTGAAGCCTTTCAATTAATTTCAGGCGCTGATGTTTTTATCAGCTTTTGTACCATCTACCAAGGGATACACTGACTTCGAAGACAAAGTCAGAGAACTTTCACTTTCAATGTATAACTTTGAATATGGTGACCACAAGGTAGGTTATGGTGTCTTATTGATGAGAAATTTTAAGCTTGCTTACTCTTTCCACAATTCATTCTTTCGATTATGGCTTGGAATGATGTCATGATCATACATCTGTCATTTATATGACCCTCAATGCCAGGTTAGTGACCCCACACATATCTTGGATATTGTTAAGTG